>NC_092105.1:24789903-24887403 GCF_045679555.1 Salvelinus alpinus | reverse complement strand
GTTATAAATGATATCTCTCTTACTGCAGCCATGCAGCCCAGGAAAGATTTTCGCTGTAAAGCAGCCACAGCTAATGTTTGCAACCATTTGCAAAGCTTGAACTCAGTAAAGTTAAGCACTGTTTGGATAAAAATGACTTTGTGTTGACAAACTACAAGATCCCAGTTTAATGGAAGCTGAAAACCGAACATATTCAGATGGGGAATCATTTTCCCTTAGAGGTTTACAGCGAGAGAGAGGAAGGGAACCGGCCCAGCTTAACTGAAAGAATGTTGCAGGGCTATATAAGCTGTCAGAACATTACTATTATTCCTTAGCTTCCGTATCTGCCTCCACTTATAGGATTGTGGTCTTATGTTAGACTCGGAGTAGGAAGTTGTCCCTTGACACTGATCTCCAGTAAGTTTTGTGTGGTTAAGATAAGGGGCGTTTAAGCTGTTTACCTTTTTAACACAGATTCAAAGAGCACATACATTTTTTTAAATCTAATCTACAGCTATGGAATCATTTTTGTGCCTTTAATATCAAGCAAACCTTTTGAAATCGAGAACAAAATTCTTAGTATTGCAAACAAAAATAATGATATTGAAAGCAAAAGATTAACCCAAAAGTTTTCAGAGCAAAATAAATAATATTGCAAGGAAATAATCGTGAAAAGGCAAGAACAAATTAATTGTAAATGAATGATACAAAAAAAAATCTGTGAAACCTTTTCAATGATAGCGCAATTGCAATGAAACACTTCCCTCTTTGCCTGAAATGTTTTCTATCTTTGGTTAAGTTAACCTGCACTTAGCTTTCTCTGCATTTTTTTGCGGATGAAATGTTTGGGCGAGCATTCATTCCAGGTGGGGGTATTAAGAGGGAGCCTTAAATGATGCATCTCTGTTGGTCAACCGCTTTTCGGGTGACAGGTCAGCCTCACCCAAAGATCCAGTTTGTTACCATCCTAGCCACCATCGTGGCTTCCACCAGATGGAACGAGTTGGCTCTGGTCACCGTTTTCTGCAGCAGACTGCGGGAGGAGATACAGCTGGAATTAGCCTGCCAGCTCATCAGCATGGCGATCCGGTTGGACAACCTCCTGCGGTCCTGAAGTAAAGCCAATGGAGGTGGGCTCGGCACATTTGCCCGAGGCAGAGCATAGGAGAAGGAGGAATCTGGGCCTCTGCGTCTATTGTGGGGAAAGGGGTCATTTCTCCCCGACCTGCTCTCTATCACCTAGGAGGCGAGGAGGTGACAAGCCAGGGAATTCTCCTGCGCTAACCCAGGTGGGAGGCAAGGTCTCCTCTCCTTGTCTGTCAAATCAACCAGTGTGTTTTCCCGCTAAATTCCCTGAGTTCTCTCGCCCTTCACTCCCGTTAGCTCTGATGGAATTTTTTAGATGCATCCACTGCATTACGCATCCCTTTAGTTCCCCTACAGTCACCCATTCCGGCTCGTACATCACATTACTGTTCCTGTTTCTTTGCTGACCCAGGACACTCATTCAGAACAGATCACCTTCTTGATTATAGACACCCCCACGCACCCCATTGTTTAAGGTCTCCCCTGGTTGAGTTTGCATAACCCGGTTATTTCCTGGTCCGAGAGGAGACTGCTGGGATGGTCGCAGGAGTGTCAGGGGAGGTGTCTCGCGGTGTCTGTCAACACCACTACGGTGAAAAGTGTGTTCCTCAAGTGGATTTACCGGAGGAGTACCAGGATCGGGTTTTTTCTAAGACCCAGGCTACACGCCTGCCTCCCAATCGCCCCTGGGACTGTGCCATTGACCTGTTGTCTGACGCAGCCCTCCCGAGAGGACATGTCTATCCCCTCTCCTATGCGGAGACCGAGGCCATGGAGACCTATGTACAGAAGAGTCTCCAGCAGAGTTTTATCCGTCACTCTAAGCCACCAGCCTCCTCAAGCTTCTTTTTTGTTTAGAAGAAAGATGAGGGACTGCGCCCCTGCATTGATTATCGAACACTGAACAAGGCCACCATCAAGTTCAGCTATCCTTTACCCCTCATACCAACCATCATCGAACAAATGCACGGGGCGCAGTACTTCGCGAAGCTGGACTTCACGAAGCGCCTACAATCTGGTGCAAATTCGCGCGGGCAATGAATGGAAGACCGCTTATTCAATGACCACGGGTCATTACGAGTATCTCGTAATGCCCGTTGGACTGTATAATGCTCCTTCAGTCTTCCAGGCCTTCATCAACAAAGTGTTTCGGGACATGCTGGGACGGGGCATAGTGGTCGATATAGACAAGATTTTGGTCTATTCTGCTGACCATGTTCAGCATGTCTCGTTAGTCAGGTATGTGCTGAGAAGACTGTTGGAGCATGATCTATATGCTAAACAGGAGAAATGTTTGTTTTTCCATTGGTCCGTGTCCTTCTTGGGCTATCTCGTCTCCACGGAGGAAGTGGAGATGGAGGAGCAGCGCAGTCAGGTCATGGACCATCCCCAATTCCGTGAAAGCAGTCCAGCGATTCCTGGGATTCGGCAACTATTTTCGGAGGTTCATCCGGGGCTTCAGCACAGTGGTTGCGCCTCTTACCTCCCTGCTGAGAGGAGATCCCCAGCGGCTTCGATGGATGGCGGAGAGGGCGTTCGAGACGCTGAAGGCACGTTTCACCACTGCTCCCGTGTTGGCACATCCCGACCCCTCACTCCCCTTCATTGTCGAGGTGGATGCCTCCGAAGTAGGAGTCACGGCCGTGTTATCACAGTGCACCGGAACCTCTCCAAAGCTGCAGCCCTGCGCTTTCTACTCCAAGCAGCTGAGCCCAGCCCAGAGGAACTACGACGTAGGGGACCGGGAACGCTTGGTGGTCAAGAAGGCTCTGAAGGCGTGGAGGCACTGGCTGGAGGGGTCCAAACACCCTTTCCTGGTGTGGACGGACCACCGCAACCTGGAGTACATCAGGGCAGCAAAGAGGTTAAACCCGAGACAGGCCAGGTGGGCTCTATTCTTCACCAGGTTCCAATTCACGATTTCCTATAGGCCAGGCTCGAACAATGTGAAGGTGGACGCCCTGTCTTACCTCTATGACGCAGATGAAAGGCAAGGAGAAGAGACCCTCATCATCCCTCTGTTCCACATCATTGTGCCAGTGGTGTGGGACGTGGACGCAGACATACGGCAGGCCCTGCATACGGAACCCGCACCTTCACAGTGCCCAGAGAACCGTGCCTAAGTTCCCACAGGTGTGCCGGACCGCCTCCTTTCCTTGGCACACATGGCCGGAGGGTCATCCTGGGATAGGCGTACCATCGCCTGCCTAACGGAGAAGTACTGGTGGCCCACCTTGGCTAGGGACGTCTGGGTTTACGTCTCTTCCTGCTCCATCTGTGCTCAGTCAAAGACACACAGACACCTCCCATTTGGAAAGCTCCTTCCCCTGCCGGTTCCACAATGACCCTGGTCTCACCTCTCGGTGGACTTTGTCACTGACCTTCCCCCCTCCCAGGGGAACACCACCATTCTCATCGTTGTGGACTGGTTTTCCAAAGCTTGTCGCTTCCTTCCTCTGCCTGGGCTTCCGTTGGACATGCAAACCACGGAGGCTCTTTTTATGCACGTCTTCCGGCACTACGGGATCCCGGAGGATATTGTGTCAGACCGCGGCCCTCAGTTCACCTCACGTGTATGGAAGGCATTCATGGAACGCCTGGGGGTCATGGTGAGTCTCACCTCCGGGTATCGTCCTCAAGCTAATGGGCAGGTGGAGAGGGTCAATCAGGAGGTTGGAAGGTTCCTGAGGTGTTACTGTCAGGATTGGCCAGGGGGAGTGGGCAGATTTTCTACCTTGGCGGAGAATTCCCTACCTTGGCGGAGAGGTAGGGAATTCTCTACCTTGGAAGAGAGGTCCTGGATTTGAGGCGTCAGGGGGGGGGGGGGCGTCTCCAGTACCTCATCGAATAGGAGGGGTATGGCCCAGAGGAGCGGTGCTGGGTTCCTGCGGTGGACATCCTGGATGCTGATTGTATTTGTATAAATGTGCCCTTTGTTTCCCCATTGGGCTGTCGATTATTGTTCGCATGTCCGTTGGTCATGTGAGTACCTTTGCATTGTCTCAACCTGTGCTGCGTGTTTTATGCATTGTGTATTACGAGTCTTGTCCTGTGTTGTTCTACAAGGTTTACCATCGCTCTTTTGTTTGGGTACATCCCAGTGTTTTATATACGTGTTTGTTTTGGGTGTATTAAAAACCCAGATGTATTCCTGCGCCTGTCTCCAAATCCTTTATACCAGCGTAACACATGCTGATGATTTCAAGTTGTATTAGGTTTATTTTGATCTGTTAAGACATTGAATACATGTTAAGTATATTTACTACATTGAATGTTTAAGTTTTTTCTCAAAGTAAGTTCATTTAAAGTTATGTGATTTGGTTTATGTAGATACCACATTTCAATGTTAACAAACAGTAACGAAAAACCTGATCTAATTTTCATTTTCATATAGATTTTGCAGCAAACAGAATGTTCACCACAAGTTTCCCAAAATTGTTTGCTAGAAGTTCGCAAGTTGCCTCAATTTTACCACAACAGTTTTCCCAAAAACTAATTTGCATGCGAAAATATCAGCTTGACTCAAATTTACCGCAACAGTTTGCCACCAAACTAATTTGGATGTGAAAATATGAGCTTGCTGCCAATTTGTGACAAATTGGCCAAATGTTTCCCACCCGTTTGCCAGAAGCCAGTTGTTTTGGTAAGGGAGTCCATATCATATATATCAGCCCCCTTACAGAGTCTCTGGTGCTATCCCCTGCAGGATATAACTCACTACTGTAGTGTTGACAAGTGACAATATTTACTAATGTATGCAAACAAACTTGCCTTGCATCAAACAAAATGTCACTTAGTGGTGAACTCAGTGGTGGAGGATGGGACTACAATAAGAAAATACACTGAGTCTACAAAACATTAGGAACATGACATAGACTAGCCAGGTGAATCCAGGTCTAAGCTATGATCCATTATTGATGTCACTTGTTAAATCCACTTCAATCAGTGTAGAAGAAAGTTTAAAGAAGGATTTTAAGCCTTGATACAGGGAGACAGATTATGTATGCCATTCAGAGGGTGAATGGGCAAGACAAAATATTTAAGTGCCTTTGAACGGGGTATGGTAGTAGGTGCCATGTGCACCCGTTTGAGTGTGTCAAGAACTGCAGCGCTGCTGGGTTTTTCATGCTAAACAGTTTCCTGTGTGTATCAAGAATGGTCCACCACCCAAAGGACATCCAGCCAACTTGACACAACTGTGGGAAGCATTGGAGTCAACATGGGCCAGCATCCCTGTGGAACGCTTTCGACACCTTGTCCATGCCCCGACGAATTGAGGCTGTTCTGAGGGCAAAAGGGGGTGAAACTCATTATTATCCTAATGTTTTGTACACTCGGTGTAATTCAATTTTAACTCTACTGTGAACTCTACCATGCCATAGAGTAGCACTTAAATCAGAATATTGCTGTAGGATTCAGCTACAGGGCTAGGCATAGAGGTGGTTGAGAGAGCATATCCCACTTCTCCACCCTTCTCTTGACGTGTGCACTTGCACACTTCTCGTCATGGATTTAAAAGCATAGGATGGGGGTGTAAGCATTGGCAGGAGGGTTTCCAGCATTGATAAATCAATGCAAGAAAGTGTGCAAGTGCACACTTTGGGAGAAGGGTGGAGAATCCGGATGCAACTCACACGGTAACATTACTTTTAGGTCAAAGTCATAATGGTACTCCCTATGATGAGAATCAGTACCAAGTAATGACTTGTAATGACTTGCAACCATAGAGTTAGATAATGTAGACATGATCTACCTCTATGCTTGCAACATCCACCTCCTATCTTTCCAAGTAGTAGTAGGCCTACCTAATATAGGATACCTTCTATCAGCTGGTTTAGATGAACTCCATGAGGATGAGCTCCTCCTACATGTGCTCACTACTCTGTGAAGATGCCAGACAGAGAGACAGACAGGCAGGCAGACAGGACAGACAGGTGGACACACACACACACGCACACAGCCAGTGTGAGAGCCAGGTCACAAAAAAGAAACAAATGCAAAACAAAATTGTTTATAGTACATGCACACGCTAATGTGTACTCTAATGAAAAGCTTTCAGAGAGTAGTGCCATAGCTCTCGCGAACCCAAGGCCATACAGCTCTGGAGTCATGAGAAGGGTCAGTAGTGCACTTCTTGAGAGTAACTTCAGTGCATCCTATCTTGCTTGCTGTGATATAAATTATATAACTATGCTAGTTAGCTAGATAATTGTTTTAATGCATGTTTTAAATGTGAAATTACAAGACACAAAAGGCACTTACCTAAGGGTGTTTCCCAATGGCATCCTTGTTGTAAAGGTAACGATACCTAGCCGGGCTAGTCAGTCCCAGTGGGCTAGCTAGTAGCAACTAGCCACTGAGGCAGTTTATTTCGAAATGGAAAAGTAAAAAAACAACTCAAGCTTTTTTATACACTAGCTGGCTAGTTTGCGTAAAACACTGTTGCCTCATCATTGCCAGCTAGTTAGCGAGCTATCTAACATAGCTGTACTAGCCATTGTTTTAAGCTGCAAGCTGGGATATAAAAAATTAGGATGAACTGTCACTTCAAAACAAGTTGACCAACTCATGTTGATCTTATAGTTTTGAGGCCTCCTCAAAACCCTGCCTACACGGAACAAATGTGCCAAAACTTTGCAGTGTTTCATCGCAATCATGTTATCATTGAAAATGATATCATTTTGGGGAATTAATTTATAATTCATTTTATTCTTGCCGTACGAAATTATTTCCTTGCAATAATATTTATTTTGCTCTCAATACTTTTGGGTTAATGTTTTGCTTTCAATATTTTTTGTTGTTGTTGCAATAATAAGACTTTTGTTCTCGAATTCAAAAGGTTTGTTTGATATTAAAGGGACTAAAGGCACCATATACAGTCTGCTCTCCTATAACTGTCTCTGTGACCACAATCTAAACCTTGGGTGTTTCTCAATATGCATATTACCATGCTCCGAGCACGCAAATTGGAGCACGGAATGAGAATGAGTTCGAAAACAAAGAATGTAAAACGGAGAACGGAGGGCAGTTCTCAGATGCGTTCTTCATTTGCACACATTTCGAACCATACATCTGAATGTTCCCAGGATTGTTAACCTAAATTAAATCAAAATCGAATCAAATTAAATTGTATTGGTTCCATACACATATTTAGCCGATGTTATTGCGGGTGTAGCGAAATGCTCAGTTTGGCCGGGCGGCCAGCTCTAGGAAGAGTCTTGGTGGTTCCAAATTTTTTCCATTTAAAAATGATGAAGGCCACTGTGTTCTTAGAGACCTTCAATGCTGCAGACATTTTTTGTTACCCTTCCCCAGATCTGTGCCTCGACACAATCCTGTCTCGGAGCTCTACAGACAATTCCTTCAACCTCATGGCTTGGTTTTGGCTCTGACATGCACTGTCAACTGTGGAACCTTATATAGACAGGTGTGTGCCTTTACAAATCATGTCCAATCAATTGAATTTACCCCAGGTGGACTCCAATCAAGTTGTAGAAACTTCTCAAGGATGATTAATGGAAGCAGGATGCACCTGAGCTCGATTTTGAGTCTCATAGCAAAGTGTCTGATTACTTATGTAAATACGTTTTTTCAATGTGCAAACATTTCAAAAAAACGGTTTTTGCTTTGTCATAATGAGGTATTGTGTGTAGATTGATGAGGAAAACAATTAATTTAATACATTTTAAAATAAGGCTATAAAGTAACATAATTTAGGAAAAAGAGAAGAGGGCTGGATACTTTCTAAATGCCCTGTATACAGCAATAGTTGAATAGGATATGATATCCAAAAGTTATGTCGGGCTGTATGTAATAACACAAAAAAGCGTTCTGGGCTAATAATGTAAGAAATAACACCCCCCCACCCCCCACATAAAACAAATGGTGCAAAATTGCTTAGGAGCTAGAAGCAGAGCTTCCATGTCTGTCTGCACCCCCTAATATGACGCAACTACGTAAAAAACTACAAAGAATGTATTTAAAGCAATGGCGGCTGGTTTTGAGCTGAAGCGAGAGAAAATCCGTCTTCGGAATGAAATGTTGCACATTCACATCGAGTAGTCAGGCAACATACTTTACCTTGATACGTTAATAAATACATACTGTTCATTTTTCTATGTTTAACTGCCTAGAATATCCACTGTAATATGCATAGACCGCTGGCTAACTGACAAAGAATTTTTAGCTAACGTTGCCAAAACAACATTTTTACATGTAAAACTAGCTGGCTAGCTAGATTAATATGATTCACATATAGCTAGTTGATAATTATGAAGTTACAAGCTTGCGTTTGCTCTAAGAGCTTTGCACACCTGGACTGTACGATATTTGCGCATTATTATTTTCGAAATTCTTCATGCTCTGTCAAGTTGGTTGATGATCATTGCTAGAAAGCCATTTTCAAGTCTTGCCATAGATTTTCAAACAGATGTAAGTAAAACACTGTAACTAGGCCACTCAGGAAAATTCAATGTCGTCTTGGTAAGAAACTCCAGTGTAGATTTGGCCTTGCATTTTAGGCTTTTGTTCTGCTGAAAGGTGAATTTATCTCCCAGTGTCTGTTGGAAAGAAGACTGAACCAGGTTTTCCTCTAGGATTTTGCTGTGCTTAGCTGTATTCCGTTTCTTTTTAACTCTGTCATTTAGGTTAGTACTGTGGAATAACTACAATGTTGTTGATCCATCCTCAGTTCTCCTATCACAGCCATTAAACTCTGTAACTGTTTTAAAATCTCCACTGGCCTCATGGTGAAATCCCTGAGCAGTTTCCTTTCTCTCTGGCATTTGAGTTAGGAAGGACTACTGTATCTTTGTAGTGACTGGGTGTATTGATACACCATCCAAAGCCTAATTAATAACTTCACCATGCTCAAAGGGATATTCAGTGTCTGCTTTAGTATAGTTTTTTTTACAGATCTACCAATCGGAGCCCTTCTTTGCGAGCCATTGAAAAACCTCCCTGGTCTTTGTGGTTGAATCTGTGCTTGAAATTCACTACTTGATTGAGGGACCTTAAATATAATTGTATGTGTGGGGTACAGAGATGGGGTAGCACTATTATTGCACACAGAATGAGTCCATGCAACTTATGCGATTTGTTAAGAACATTTTTACTTGCCATAGCCATGGAGTGGAATACTAATTGACTCAAGACATCAGATTTAAAAATTTTATTCATTTTCGAAAATGTTCTACAAACAAAATTCCACTTTGACATTATGGGGTAAAATCTCAAATTATTACATTTTCAGGCTGTAACACAACAAAATGTGGAAAAGTAAAGGGGTATGAATACTTTCTGAGGGCACTGTATCTTGTTTTGTCTGTATTGGTCAAAGGCAATGCAGTAGCATTGGAGTGTGCAGTGCTTCTCAAATGTACAATTTTATGCGTTCTCCGTACTCTCATCCTCACAAGAACGTACTCAAAAGAACGTCCTCGGAGAACGAACTCAGAGAATGAGTGTGGAGCGCGGTAGTATGCATACTGAGAAACACCCCTTGTGTTCAGAAGAAGGTTCTAACTATGGTAAATAAGAGGCAATGTAGCTATGTTGAGGTCAGGTGATGTGGGACTGAGGTATTATTGTCTACTCCCCCTGACGCCCTAGACTCCCCACGGCAGACCAGGCAGTGTGGAGGTTTAATAACTACTGTGTGACTGTTGGAACAATGAGCAGGCCCTCGTTTAGGGCTGACACAGCATTATAATCGCTACACATCACCAAGACTAACCCAACTGTGAAATCTACTACAGAGAGAGGAAAAGAGGAAGGAAGGGATGGAGAGGGAAAGTGAGAGGGAGAGAGGGGGAAAGTATACTGTAGGTGTTCTAGGTGTGAACACAAAGGCATTTAATGCCAGAGAGAGATTAATGTGTAAGGATGTTTTAATTCAGGTAAGGTGCTCGAACATTAGCATAAACATGTGGTGTATCTCCTCTACCCTTAATATAATGGATGAACAGAGTTTAAACCAGAGCCAGAGGGACAGAGTAATGTGTCTCTGTCTTCTTCATAGTAAACTCTTACTTGTGGGTCACATCAGGATAGCAGTCAACTGGGAACTCAGTAATTCTTCAGACAAGCAGCGCTCCCTGAAATGCCAGAGTCAGCGGGAACCCAGACAGACACAGTTTAAAGGGTACACTGTACACGACAGCAGAAACAGCAAAGGTGCTGCATTAGCAACATCTACAGGTAACCCTACTCTTAGATTTGACAATTAAATAGAAACAAAAACAAAACAGAAGTTTCCGATATGGTCGTGGATGCCTATTCTAGATGAATAAATTGTTCATGTCTGCAGTTTAACTTTTCTGGCACGCCAAGTTACAATAGACTATATAAAGAATTGGGGAAAGTTGGATGAATAATTAATTTCTGGTGTTGTTCTGATCACAGCTGTAGTATGATGTTGTCTGGCTGATTGCTGAGCAGCTGTGGATGCAGCTGTGAACCTCTCAGGCCTGCACCACAGATAAATCATCATCAACTACTACTGAATGACAACCCCAAGCTGCATGGGCTGAGGACATCTGAACATTGAGTGGGTGAGAGACTGAGAGAAGATTTCATAATGGGACATATCCATGCGCTTCATAGAACGGAGATGTATGAAAAGAACGTTGCTTCCAGAGGCAGTTTGGAACTCGGGGGTCCCGTTCTGTGAGCTTGTCTGGCCTACCACTTCGCGGCTGAGCTGTTGTTGCTCCTAGACATTTCCACTTCACAATAATAGCACATACAGTTGACCGGGGAAGCTCTAACAGGGCAGACATTTGATGAACTGACTTGCATCCTATGACGGTGCCACATTGAAAGTCACTGTGCTCTTCAGTACGGCCATTCTACTGCCAATGTTTGTCTATGGAGATTGCATGGCTGTGTGCTCGATTTTATACACCTGTCAGCAACGGGTGTGGCTCAAATAGCTGAATCCACTAATTTGAAGGGGTGTCCACATACTTTTGTATACATAGTGTATATATAGTCTCTCACTGTAGCCCCACTTTCCCCCGGTCTCTCCCCCCTCTTTCCCCCAGTCTCTCCCCCTCTCTCTCAGCCCCAGGTGGCTTTGACCTCTACCCCTCTCTCCCCCTGTCTCTGACCATCCTCTCCCCCACTGACAGGTCCAGAGTCTGACCAAGCGTCAGTGACCTTTCCTCCCCCACACTAGGGGCGTGCTGTTCGTGGCCTTTACAGCAGGTAAAGAATAGACAAGGGGAGAGAGGCCTTTACAGCAGGTTAGGAACAGACAGGGGGAGAGAGGCCTTTACAGCAGGTTAGGAACAGACAGGGGGAGAGATGACTTTACAGCAGGTTAGGAACAGACAGGGAGAGAGGACTTTACAGCAGGTTAAGAACAGACAGGGGGAGAGAAGCCTTTACAGCAGGTTAGGAACTGACAGGGAGAGAGGACTTTACAGCAGGTTAGGAACAGACAGGGGGAGAGAGGACCTTACAGCAGGTTAGGAACAGACAGGGAGAGAGGACTTTACAGCAGGTTAAGAACAGACAGGGGGAGAGAGGCCTTTACAGCAGGTTAGGAACAGACAGGGAGAGAGGACTTTACAGCAGGTTAGGAACAGACAGGGAGAGAGGACTTTACAGCAGGTTAGGAACAGACAGGAGGAGAGAGGCCTTTACAGCAGGTTAGGAACAGACAGGGAGAGAGGACTTTACAGCAGGTTAGGAACAGACAGGGAGAGAGGACTTTACAGCAGGTTAAGAACAGACAGGGGGAGAGAAGCCTTTACAGCAGGTTAGGAACTGACAGGGAGAGAGGACTTTACAGCAGGTTAGGAACAGACAGGGGGAGAGAGGACCTTACAGCAGGTTAGGAACAGACAGGGAGAGAGGACTTTACAGCAGGTTAAGAACAGACAGGGGGAGAGAGGCCTTTACAGCAGGTTAGGAACAGACAGGGAGAGAGGACTTTACAGCAGGTTAGGAACAGACAGGGAGAGAGGACTTTACAGCAGGTTAGGAACAGACAGGGAGAGAGGACTTTACAGCAGGTTGGGAACAGACAGGGGGAGAGAGGACTTTACAGCAGGTTAGGAACAGACAGGGAGAGAGAGGACTTTACAGCAGGTTAGGAACAGACAGGGAGAGAGAGGACTTTACAGCAGGTTAGGAACAGACAGGGAGAGAGGACTTTACAGCAGGTTAGGAACAGACAGGGAGAGAGGACTTTACAGCAGGTTGGGAACAGACAGGGAGAGAGGACTTTACAGCAGGTTAGGAACAGACAGGGAGAGAGGACTTTACAGCAGGTTAGGAACAGACAGGGGGAGAGAGGACTTTACAGCAGGTTAGGAACAGACAGGGAGAGAGAGGACTTTACAGCAGGTTAGGAACAGACAGGGAGAGAGAGGACTTTACAGCAGGTTAGGAACAGACAGGGGGAGAGAGGACTTTACAGCAGGTTAGGAACAGACAGGGAGAGAGGACTTTACAGCAGGTTAGGAACAGACAGGGAGAGAGAGGACTTTACAGCAGGTTAGGAACAGACAGGGAGAGAGAGGACTTTACAGCAGGTTAGGAACAGACAGGGGGAGAGAGGACTTTACAGCAGGTTAGGAACAGACAGGGAGAGAGAGGACTTTACAGCAGGTTAGGAACAGACAGGGAGAGAGAGGACTTTACAGCAGGTTAGGAACAGACAGGGAGAGAGGACTTTACAGCAGGTTAGGAACAGACAGGGAGAGAGGACTTTACAGCAGGTTGGGAACAGACAGGGGGAGAGAGGACTTTACAGCAGGTTAGGAACAGACAGGGAGAGAGAGGACTTTACAGCAGGTTAGGAACAGACAGGGAGAGAGAGGACTTTACAGCAGGTTAGGAACAGACAGGGAGAGAGGACTTTACAGCAGGTTAGGAACAGACAGGGAGAGAGGACTTTACAGCAGGTTGGGAACAGACAGGGAGAGAGGACTTTACAGCAGGTTAGGAACAGACAGGGAGAGAGGACTTTACAGCAGGTTAGGAACAGACAGGGAGAGAGGACTTTACAGCAGGTTAGGAACAGACAGGGAGAGAGGACTTTACAGCAGGTTAGGAACAGACAGGGAGAGAGAGGACTTTACAGCAGGTTAGGAACAGACAGGGAGAGAGGACTTTACAGCAGGTTAGGAACAGACAGGGAGAGAGGACTTTACAGCAGGTTAGGAACAGACAGGGAGAGAGAGGACTTTACAGCAGGTTAGGAACAGACAGGGAGAGAGGACTTTACAGCAGGTTAGGAACAGACAGGGGGAGAGAGGACTTTACAGCAGGTTAGGAACAGACAGGGAGAGAGGACGTTACAGCAGGTTAGGAACAGACAGGGAGAGAGGACTTTACAGCAGGTTAGGAACAGACAGGGAGAGAGGACTTTACAGCAGGTTAGGAACAGACAGGGGGAGAGAGGACTTTACAGCAGGTTAGGAACAGACAGGGGGAGAGGACTTTACAGCAGGTTAGGAACAGACAGGGGGAGAGAGGCCTTTACAGCAGGTTAGGAACAGACAGGGGGAGAGAGGACTTTACAGCAGGTTAGGAACAGACAGGGAGAGAGGACTTTACAGCAGGTTAGGAACAGACAGGGGGAGAGAGGACTTTACAGCAGGTTAGGAACAGACAGGGGGAGAGGACTTTACAGCAGGTTAGGAACAGACAGGGGGAGAGGACTTTACAGCAGGTTAGGAACAGACAGGGGGAGAGAGGCCTTTACAGCAGTTTAGGAACAGACATGGAGAGAGGACTTTACAGTAGGTTAGTAACAGACAGGGAGAGAGGACTTTACAGCAGTTTAGGAACAGACAGGGGGAGAGGACTTTACAGCAGGTTAGGAACAGACAGGGAGAGAGGACTTTACAGCAGGTTAGGAACAGACAGGGGAGAGTACTTTACAGCAGGTTAGGAACAGACAGGGAGAGAGGACTTTACAGCAGGTTAAGAACAGACAGGGAGAGAGGACTTTACAGCAGGTTAGGAACAGACAGGGAGAGAGGACTTTACAGCAGGTTAGGAACAGAAAGGGAGAGAGGACTTTACAGCAGGTTAGGAACAGACAGGGAGAGAGGACTTTACAGCAGGTTAGGAACAGACAGGGAGAGAGGACTTTACAGCAGGTTAGGAACAGACAGGGAGAGAGGACTTTACAGCAGGTTAGGAACAGACAGGGAGAGAGGACTTTACAGCAGGTTAGGAACAGACAGGGAGAGAGGACTTTACAGCAGGTTAGGAACAGACAGGGAGAGAGAGGGGAAGTACTTTATAGCAGAGAGGAATCATGTGGATATACAGTACCATAAGAACATTATTTGAAATGTGTAAATACTAAGGCAGATTTTCTTCTGAGCAATAGATATAAACACTACTAAGCAGTGGCATAGCCCTGTACCAGTTCTGTTAGTGTCACCCCATGTCTTATAGAGTAGAGCCAGGCAATGATAACCCTGAGCCACCACCAGACAGACAGACAGACTGTCCAGGGATCAAACCCACGTCTGGGCAGCCGCAGCAGATGTAATCTCTGACAGCGAGTTGCCCTGTCCCCTGCCTCAGATCACAGCAGGAAATGGACCCCCTGACTATACTGCACTATAAAGGCAAAGTGCAGTATCTACAGTATGTAAATTATTTTCTAACTTCAAATTCTTTTTCTGTCCAGACAGACAGCAATTTTTGGTACTTCATGATATTCTGATTGTGTGGCTTGTTTGTCATCAGGAAAGTAAATACCACATGAATCAAATATTACACCTGGCCATTACAACAGATCAAAGATTTTTGTAAGGCAGTATAACGTTACTGGCCCCACGTACACATACATATGCATAAACACATAAAGCAGTGGGTTGGTAGCCAGGCAGAACTTAAAGAGGACGTTTTATTCTTTACAACCAAATCTCTATTTTTGATGTAAATGACATGTTATCGAAGGGTCCAGACACCTTTTTTGTGATTTCACTTATTTTGAGAAACTTACCTCAAACAGCAAATCACTTACTTATCCTCATTGTGTAGTATGGGCTCCTGAAATATCATTAACAAAGGCCTAAATAACAAAGGCCTACCTGCTGTAAAGTCCTCTCTCTCCCTGTCTGTTCCTAACCTGCTGTAAAGTCCTCTCTCTCCCTGTCTGTTCCTAACCTGCCTTAAAGTCCTCTCTCTCCCTGTCTGTTCCTAACCTGCTGTAAAGTCCTCTCTCCCTGTCTGTTCCTAACCTGCTGTAAAGTCCTCTCTCCCTGTCTGTTCCTAACCTGCTGTAAAGTCCTCTCTCCCTGTCTGTTCCTAACCTGCTGTAAAGTCCTCTCTCCCTGTCTGTTCCTAACCTGCTGTAAAGTCCTCTCTCCCTGTCTGTTCCTAACCTGCTGTAAAGTCCTCTCTCCCTGTCTGTTCCTAACCTGCTGTAAAGTCCTCTCTCCCTGTCTGGTCCTAAACTGCTGTAAAGTCCTCTCTCCCTGTCTGTTCTTAACCTGCTGTAAAGTCCTCTCTCCCTGTCTGTTCCTAACCTGCTGTAAAGTCCTCTCTTCCTGTCTGTTCCTAACATGCTGTAAAGTCCTCTCTCCCTGTCTGTTCCTAACCTGCCTTAAAGTCCTCTCTCCCTGTCTGTTCCTAACCTGCTGTAAAGTCCTCTCTCCCTGCAGCATGACCACTGACATCAGCATAAACACAGACAGCAGCATGACCACAGTCAGCAGCATGACCACAGACAGCAGCATAACCACAGTCAGCAGCATGACCACAGACAGCAGCATAACCACAGTCAGCAGCATGACCACTGACAGCAGCATGACCACTGACAGCAGCATGACCACTGACAGCAGCATGACCACTGACAGCAGCATGGCCACAGACAGCAGCAGCATAACCACTGACATCAGCATGACCACTGACAGCAGCATGGCCACAGTCAGCAGCATGACCACAGACATCAGCATGACCACAGACAGACAGCAGCATAACCACAGACAGTAGCATGGCCACAGACAGAGAGCAGCATGACCACAGACAGCAGCATGCCCACTGACATCAGCATGACCATAGACAGCAGCATAACCACAGACAGCAGCATGACCACAGACAGACAGCAGCATAACCACTGACATCAGCATGACCACAGACAGACAGCAGCATGACCACTGACATCAGCATGACCACAGACAGACAGCAGCATAACCACAGACAGTAGCATGGCCACAGACAGAGAGCAGCATGACCACAGACAGCAGCATGGCCACAGTCAGCAGCATGACCACAGACATCAGCATGACCACAGACAGACAGCAGCATAACCACAGACAGTAGCATGGCCACAGACAGAGAGCAGCATGACCATAGACAGCAGCATAACCACAGACAGCAGCATGACCACAGACAGACAGCAGCATAACCACTGACATCAGCATGACCACAGACAGACAGCAGCATGACCACTGACATCAGCATGACCACAGACAGACAGCAGCATGACCAATGACATCAGCATGACCACAGACAGACAGCAGCATGACCAATGACATCAGCATGACCACAGACAGACAGCAGCATGACCACTGACATCAGCATGACCACAGACAGACAGCAGCATGACCAATGACATCAGCATGACCACAGACAGACAGCAGCATAACCACTGACATCAGCATGACCACAGACAGACAGCAGCATGACCACTGACATCAGCATGACCATAGACAGCAGCATAACCACTGACATCAGCATGACCACAGACAGACAGCAGCATGACCACTGACATCAGCATGACCACAGACAGACAGCAGCATGACCACTGACATCAGCATGACCACAGACAGACAGCAGCATGACCAATGACATCAGCATGACCACAGACAGACAGCAGCATGACCACAGACAGCAGCATAACCACAGACAGTAGCATGGCCACAGACAGAGAGCAGCATGACCACAGACAGCAGCATGACCACTGACATCAGCATGACCATAGACAGCAGCATAACCACTGACATCAGCATGACCACAGACAGACAGCAGCATGACCACAGACATCAGCATGACCACAGACAGACAGCAGCATAACCACTGACATCAGCATGACCACAGACAGACAGCAGCATAACCACTGACATCAGCATGACCACAGACAGACAGCAGCATAACCACAGACAGCAGCATAACCACAGACAGTAGCATGGCCACAGACAGAGAGCAGCATGACCACAGACAGCAGCATGACCACAGACAGCAGCATGACCATAGACAGCAGCATGACCACTGACATCAGCATGACCACAGACAGACAGCAGCATGACCACAGACAGAGAGCAGCATGACCACAGACAGACAGCAGCATGGTCACAGACAGAATTTTTGCCACAGACAGCAGCATGACCACAGACAGCAGCATGACCACAGACAGCAGCATGACCACAGACAGCAGCATGACCACTGACAGCAGCACTGACAGACAGCAGCTCGACCACAGACCACAGACAGCAGCATAACCACAGACAGCAGGCTGAGACTACAGACAGCAGGCTGAGACTACAGACAGCAGGCTGAGACTACAGACAGACTCCTAACACTGGTGACAGCTGGAGGTAGAGCTGTCTCGAAAAGGAGAGCACCCCTCACTCTCTATCCACAAATTCCCAAACATAGTGTTTGTATAATACACTAATGCTCTTATGTGCAAAGAAAGAAAACCACAGGAGCAGCATATCATTTTTGGGGCCCAGCACCGGTAGATACATTTGTGGTGCGCATATCACAAACACTCTTTATCTGTGTTGTTATATTTCACAGCCTCTGCCCTACCACAAATACATCATATCCCCTATCACACATACAAACACAGCCTCTCTCATATCACACACACATCCTCTCTCCCCTACTGGTCCACAGATCCAGCTGCAGCTTCAGTTAACAATCAGTACCACACAGCCAGAGCCCTTCACATTACATCTCATCTGAATGGCAGAGTGGGAAGGCTGCTACAAAGGAGAGGAGGAGGAGAGGAGACAGGAGAGAAGAAGGGATGAAGGAGGGATGACAGGAGGTAGATAATGAAGGATAGGGGATGACATCTGGCTTTGTGAAGATGCATGGAGCTCTGACTATCTGCAATGCACCTATACTGCAGAATGACAAATAAAAGAGAGGGAAGGAGAGGGGGTGAGGAAGGGAAGGAAGGAGGGGTGAGGGAAGGAGATAGAGGGGGGACGATGGAGTGAGGGAGGTGAGATTTAGAGAGAGAAACGGGATGTGAGAGAGGGATAAAAGATGAGGGAGTGAGGGAGGTGAGATTTAGAGAGAGAAACGGGATGTAAGAGAGGGATAAAAGATGAGGGAGTGAGGGAGGTGAGATGTAGAGAGAGAAACGGGATGTGAGAGAGGGATAAAAGATGAGGGAGTGAGGGAGGTGAGATGTAGAGAGAGAAACGGGATGTGAGACAGGGAGAAAAGATGAGGGAGTGAGGGAGGTGAGATGTAGAGAGAGAAACGGGATGGGAGACAGGGAGAAAGATGAGGGAGTGAGGGAGGTGAGATGTAGAGAGAGAAACGGGATGTGAGAGAGGGATAAAAGATGAGGGAGTGAGGGAGGTGAGATTTAGAGAGAGAAACGGGATGTGAGAGAGGGAGAAAAGATGAGGGAGTGAGGGGGGTGAGATTTAGAGAGAGAAACGGGATGTGAGAGAGGGAAAAAATATGAGGGAGTGAGGGAGGTGAGATTTAGAGAGAGAAACGGGATGTGAGAGAGGGATAAAAGATGAGGGAGTGAGGGAAGTGAGATTTAGAGAGAGAAACGGGATGTGAGAGAGGGAGAAAAGATGAGGGAGTGAGGGAGGTGAGATTTAGAGAGAGAAACGGGATGTGAGAGAGGGAGAAAAGATGAGGGAGTGAGGGAGGTGAGATTTAGAGAAACGGGATGTGAGAGAGGGAAAAAAGATGAGGGAGTGAGGGAGGTGAGATTTAGAGAGAGAAACGGGATGTGAGAGAGGGGAAAAAGATGAGGGAGTGAGGGAGGTGAGATTTAGAGAGAGAAACGGGATGTGAGAGAGGGATAAAAGATGAGGGAGTGAGGGAGGTGAGATTTAGAGAGAGAAACGGTATGGGAGACAGGGAGAAAAGATGAGGGAGAAAGAGACCGATCTGGATCCAGGTCAGTGAATAAAGCAGCTGTGGTTGAAACACCTGACACTCTTCATTGTGTAGTCAGACACCTTGGCCCATACATAACCCATAAATAATCCCCCCTGCAGGCCAGGACTGGTGATATGTAGCCTACAGATGGGTCATTCCACCAATTCAGTGCCTTTTGAGAAGTGTAACTTGGTCCAAAAAAATGTCACCTAATTTTAACATTCTGTCATAAAAAGCATGTGTTAAACTTAATAAAAAACATGTTTTCCCATATCAAGAGGTTGAATAAAAAAGTGACTATATTAAGTGCCAAATAAAGTAACAGGGTTGACCGTAACATGGTTGACAGATTTCATCTTAACTCAGCCATATATTCCCCTGTGCCGGGGGAATGGAAGCTTGTTGTGTGCAACTGAATGGAAAACAAATATAGAAATAGTTAAATAGTTTAAATTATTTTGGCCTGTCTATCTATGGGTAACAGGGTTGATATGTTCCGCTTGACCCACTCACTTTTCCAACAGTAAACACCAGCAAATGGCCAGCAAGAATAGAACCAGCTCACCTGCTTTTACGCTATGATTTGACTATTAGATGTTCAGTGTTGCTTTTGAATAAAAAAAAAGGAATAGTTTCACCATATTCAAACGAGAGTTCAGTTCACGTAACAGGGTTGAACTTAAAATGAGGGACAGACTAATCAGACTATTAAATGAATCCCTAATCACATGAAATAAAAAATAATATTCAGAAAAAACTTTGTCAAAGCAAAAAAATAACTAGGGCTTTACAGTGATGGTGAAACTTTGAGAAATTTGAGGGTTAAGTAGATTAAAATAATTTATTCATATTAAAAATATGATTTATTGAATTCCTACATTAAAGGGCACTTCATTTAATATAACAGGCTTTTAAAATTCCATATTGGTGCACAATTAATACTTAAAATATCAAAGGGACGCAAAAGGGACACATTTCGTGGAACGACCCAAATACTGATTCTCTATCAAACCTCATGTTTACTGCTAGGCTGTATTCATATCCTACAGCTTCAGGAGATGATTCAGATTAATACAAAGATATACTGTAAGTACATGGAAAGAGAGGGTTTGAAAGAGAGAGGGCGAGGGACTACTGAAAAGGAGAGAGAGAATGAAAGGGAGGGAAAGACAAAGATGGAGAGGAAGAGAGAGAGAGAGAGAGAGAGAGCGAGAGGTGTAGAGAGTGAGTAGAGAGAGAGAGCGAGAGAGAGAGAGAGAGGTGTAGAGAGTGAGTAGTGAGTAGAGAGAGAGAGAAAGGGGTAGAGAGTGAGTATAGAGAGAAAGGTGGACAGATCCAGTCAGAACAGAAGTCATGTGACTCACCGAGACATGCCCCGTCCATCTCTTCATAGCCCAGGCTACAGACACACTTCCCCAAAGGCACCAGCCAGTCACCGTCGGCGCCGCAGTACAGTTTGGGAGTGTCCCTCTCCTCGGCATGCTCCACACACGCTCCCCTAACCTCCACCAGGGAGGAGGAATCGACCCGGGGCACGGTGTCAGGGAAGGAGGCCAGATTCCTCAGGGTGAAGGGACACTTCTTATAGTACACCCTGACTGAGACTAGGGCGATGCACGCCCCAATGTCCTGGAACGCCAGGTAGAAACCCTTCCTGGAGATAGGACCCACTTCCCGTACCTATAGAAAACATTGTGGATCAATAAAGTTAATTTAATTGAACTTTATTAAATGGATGGTCACATGTATTTCGCAACAACATGTTCCTAGTATGCAGTGCCTCAACAATTGTCCCTGTTGGGATAAATCAAATAACATGGGCAGCATTCTGTTTCTGCTCTCTTGCCAACTCCTTATGGAATTACCATGCCAAACAATAGGACTTGGCAAGAGGGCAGAAAAAGACTGGCACCCAGGCTGTAAGTCACATATTATTGAATTGAGTTAATTGAGGTGATGGACCTCAGTGTTGAGCTTTAGGATGCGGTCTCCCAGGTCCATCTGGGTGAAGCTCTCGTCGGCTGCGATGGTGTCGATCTTGGTGTACTGGGCGGGTTTGAACTTGACCCCGTGGGACTCGTCTGTCTCATAGTAGAAAAGGTTGAAGGTCTCCTTGCAGGTCCCAGATACCCAGGGGATGGAGTTACAGTCTCTCAGAGTGAAGCGCAGCTCCACGTACACCTTGCAAATATAATAAACAAAGTAAAGTAGCTAATGTTTTATTCAAAGCCACTTACAGGAAATGCAGTTGGCTAATATGTGGCCCATGCGGGAATTGAACCTGCAACCAAGGTGTTATCAGCACCATGTTCCAAACCATGCTCAGAACCCCTACACACCTTCTGTGCGGCCTGGCGGAAGATCCAATTGGAGCGTAGCCAGTTGTTCTGGTTGGGTTCCATCACGTGACACACCTGGAAGGTATGGATGGGACGGTTGTGTTCATCCATCTCTGTTATAGCATCCCACTGGAGAGGAGAGGAGGAGAGGAGAGGAGAGGAGAGGAGAGGAGAGGAGAGGAGAGGAGAGGAGAGGAGAGGAGGAAGAGAGGAGGAAGAGAGGAGAGGAAGAGAGGAGAGGAAGAGAGGAGAGGAAGAGAGGAGGAAGAGAGGAGGAAGAGAGGAGGAAGAGAGAGGAGGAAGAGAGGAGAGTAGGAGAGAGGAGGAAGAGAGGAGAGGAAGAGAGGAGGAAGAGAGGAGAGGAAGAGAGGAGAGGAGGAAGAGAGGCGAGGAGGAAAACAAAAAAAGGACTGTTAGTGAGCTGCTAAAGTACTCAAACCTATAGATACACTATACAGTATATACAAAAGCATGTGGAGACCCCTTCAAATCAGTGGATGTGGCTATTTCAGCCAGACCAGTTGCTGACAGGTGTATAAAATCGAGCACCAAGCTATACAATCTACATAGACAAACATTGGCAGTAGAATGGCTTCACTGAAGAGCAGTGACTTTCAACGTGGCACCGTCATAGGATGCCACCTTCACAACAAGTCAGTTCGTCAAATTTCTGCCCTGCTAGAGCTACCCGGGTCAACTGTAAGTGCTGTTACTGTGAAGTGGAAACGTCTAGGAGCAACAACGGCTCAGTCGCAAAGTGGTCGGCCACACAAACTTACAGAACAGGACCACCGAGTGCTGAAGCGTGTAGCGAGTAAAGATCGTCTGTCCTCGGTTGCATCACTCACTACCGAGTTCCAAACTGCCTCTGGAAGCCACGTCAGCACAAGAACTGTTTGTGGGTTTCCATGGCCGAGCAGACGCACACATGCCTAAGATCACCATGGGCATGGCCAAGCGTAGGCTGGAGTGGTGTAAAGCTCGCCACCATTGGACTCTGGAGCAGTAGAAATATATTCTCTGGAGTGATGAATAATGGTCTGGGGCTGTTTCTCATGGTTCGGGCTAGGCCCCTTAGTTCCAGTGAAAGGAAATCTTAACACTACAGCATACAATGCCATTCTAGATGATTCTGGGGGGAAGGCCCTATCCTGTATCAAAATAACAATTCCCCTGTGCACAAAAAGAGGACCATACAGAAATGGTTTGTCAACATCGGTATGAAAGAACTTGACTGGCCTGCACAAAACCCTAACCTCAACCCAATGGAACAACTTTGGGATGAATTCGGAACGCTGCCAGCGAGCCAGGCCAATTCGCCCAGCATCAATGCACGACCTCACTAATTCTCTTGTGGCTGAATGGAAGCAAGTCCCTGCAGCAATGTTCCAACATCTAGTGGAAAGCCTTCCCAGAAGAGTGGAGGTTGTTATAGCATCAAAGGAGAGACCAACTCCATATTAATGCCCATGATTTTGGAATGAGATGTTCGACGAGAAGGTGTACACATACTTTTGGTCATCTAGTGTATATCGCTAAAAGCAGTTCAACAATACAAAATAAAAGAGAGGAACAGGACCGTTACTAAACAGTTCAAACCTCACTTGAACCCATCACTAACCACCTGTACCCCACCTCTGTGACTCCCAGGTCATGTGACAAGGGTGACAGCCCTGTAAGTGATTCATGAGGTCAGCAGGTCACCTGCCTCTGTGTTGTTGGAATAGAAGTCTATTGGAGGTGTTTAGCCCTGACCTCTGGCTCTACCCTCTATTACACTGACACACACACACACAGAGAGGTTGTGTGTGTGTGACAGCTGTAGAGTGACCATGGACCATCTAACACCAAGCTCCCAGAATCAAATGACCTGCTGAGGAAAATGGTTTTAAATCAGCTCAACAACAACACAATAGCTGCCCTTCAGTCTAGACACATCAATCAGCAATATGACTCTGACCTCTGTATGCACTTTGACCTCCACATACCCTTTGTCCTTGGTCAGTTCATCTTACTCAAAAGTGTTGCATTAAAATAAGTAGTATTTGCAAGGAATAGATGGTATATTGTCACTCCCAGCCCTGTCTCCTCAACCAACAAAATCCACAAAAGTGTCTAATGTCTAATAAATGTAAGTTTTGTACTTATCTAAACACTACCTACCAACAGGAGAACCGTAATCACATCCTAATGTTTAGTTATACAGCCTCATTATCCTTTTAATTACATGTTTTAATTCAATCTAAAAGACAACACATTTTAATCTATTTCTCCCTCAAGGTGTCACAGTAATAATAATGTAATTAAAACAAATTGATTTTGATTATGTATTATATTGCCTAATATGCTTCGTGTGGTATTGTTTTGCTGTGAATTCTGAAAGGATCCCAACACACCCACCCATCTACAACTCTCTCGGTTTGTGTCAGCCAGATTGTACATACAGGTGTCAAAATATCAAATATTGTTTCACAACTAGAATTACACCAGTGATACAAATGGACTGACATGTCTTTGCACTTAACCCACCTAAATGTATTAAATCAAATAAAGAGATAGTCAGTAAGCATAAAAGCTGTGACACACTTCTAGATCATGCATTGGAGTTTTCCTACACCGCCACAGTCAGGTATGAAAATGCTTTATATCCTGGCCAGTTGTATAGTGGGTGATCATTACAACACCCGAACAGGTACAGTAGCTACAGTGCCTTCAGAAAGTATTCATACCCCTTGACTTATTCCACAATTTGTTGTGTTACAGCCTGAATTCGAAAGGGATTCAGTACATTTTTTTTCCTCACAATGAGAAAGTGAAAACATGTTTTTAGACTTTTTTTTCACATTTATTGAAAATCTAAAACAGAAATATCTAATTTACATACAGTACCAGTCAAAAGTTTGGATACACCTACTCATTCCAGGGTTTTTCTTTATTTGTATTATTTTCTACATTGTAGAATAATAGTGAAGGCATCAAAACTATGAAATAACACATACTGTATGGAATCATGTAGTAACCAAAAAAGTGTTAAACAAATCCAAATATATATTTTTCAAAGTAGCCACCCTTTGCCTTGATGACAGCTTTGCACACTCTTGGCATTCTCTCAACCAGCTTCATGAGGTAGTCACCTGGAATGCATTTCAATTATCAGGTGTGCCTTGTTAAAAGTGAATTAGTGGAATTTCTTTGCTTCTTAATGCGTTTGAGCCAATCAGTTGTGTTGTGACAAAGTAGGGTGGTATACAGAAGATAGCCCTATTTGGTAAAACAAGTCCATATTATGGCAAGAACAGCTCAAATAAGCAAAGAGAAACGACAGTCCATCATTATCTTAAGACATGAAGGTCAGTCAATATGGAATATTTCAAGAACTTCGAAAGTTTCTTCAAGTGCAGTTGTAAAAACTATCAAACGCTATGATGAAACTGTCTCATGAGGACCACCACAGGAAAGGAAGACCAAGAGTTACCTCTGCTGCAGAGGATGTTCATTAGAGTTACCAGCCTCAGAAATTGCATCCCAAATAAATAAAGTTCAAGTAACAGACACATCTTAACATTAACTGTTCAGAGGAGACTACATGAATCAGGCCTTCATGGTCGATTGCTGCAAAGAAACCACTACTAAAGGACACCAATAAGAAGAAGAGACTTGCTTGGGCCAAGAAATACGAGCAATGGACATTAGACGGGTGGTAAATTGTCCTTTGGTCTGATGAGTCCAAATTTGAGATATTTGGATGTAGCGAAGCATTTCTCTACACCCGCAATAACATCTGCTAAACACGTGTATGTGACAAATAACACTTGATTTGACTGGGTGTATTGACATAGAATCCAAAGTGTAATTACTAACTTCATCATGCTCAAAGGAATAGTCAATGTCTGCTTTTTAATTTTTACCCATCTACTGTACCAATAGGTGCCCTTCTTTGCAAGGCATTGGAAAAACTCTCTGGTCTTTGTGGTTGAATATGTGTTTGAAATTCACTGCTTGACTGAGGGACCTTACATATAATTGTATGTGTGGGGTACAGATATGAGGTAGTCATTCATAAATCATGTTAAACACTATTATTGCACAAAGAGTGAGTCCATGTAACTAATTATGTTACTTGTTAAGTACATTTTTACTCCTGAACTTATTTAGACTTGCCATAACAAAGGCGTTGAATACTTATTGACTCAAGATATTTCAGCGTTTGATTTTTTTATAAAAAATGTCTAAAATCTGAATTTAATCCATTTTAAATTCAAGCTGTAACACAACAAAATGTGGTAAAAAGCCAAGGGGTCTGAATACTTTCTGAAGGTACTGTAAATGTAGGTGTAACCTTATCAGTAGACTCCTGTATCAGCTACCTACTTCACAAGGCCTCCTCATCCCACAAAGGTATCTCTTTAAAGACGTACATAAACTCCCTCTCTCCAGCTTAGAGAAACTAAAGGAGCTTGAGAGAGTTAGTCTCTGTAAGGCCAGAGATAGACACCCTGGGGTGGTCTTAGAATAGGACTCGCTACAGAAACACCAGTGTGTGTGTGTGTGTGTGTGTGTGTGTGTGTGTGTGTGTGTGTGTGTGTGTGTGTGTGTGTGTGTGTGTGTGTGTGTGTGTGTGTGTGTGTGTGTGACTGGTTACACATTGACGGGGGATAGTGTGACAGGGACCGAATGATGCTGAGGCCTGTGGTGGTGGTGTACGTGAGTTTGTGTGTGTGTGTGTGTATGCTTCATCCTGTCTGTCCTCTGGGTGGTACCCCTGCCATCTCTCAGTCACCCCAAAGCTGAGTTGAAGGAAGCATCAGGTCCCAGTGGCCCCTGCACAGCCCTCTATGGGGCCCCTGTCTCTCATAGTGCAGCCCTTCCACACACAGAGCTTTGCTCTAAGAGGTCCTGTGTGGCCCTCCACACTCAACCCTGACACCTCAGAGACTACGTTCAGTATCTCAACACTGTGACTCGACCCAGTCAGGGGGGGAATGTTCACTTGAAACTTCAAACAAGCTACGTTTATTTCCCTGTTTCTGGGTGATAAAACGTGATTTTGTCAGGCCGGGGAGCTGTGTTTGGGAGTGGACTGCTCAGAGCTCTTTTCAGCTGAGAGAGGGGAGACAGAGAAAAATTGCATCTATAATGGAGTGTGTAGTTCCAGGAAATTGGGCTGTGTAGCTGTGTTATGAGACCTAACCCTCAACAAGGGCCTGAGCACGGCCGGGTTTTGTGTCAACCTTGAGGCAGACAGACTATAACATGGATCCAATTAGCTATCAAAACACAGGCTGATTCAATACCTGTTAGATCTGTGAAAACACCTAATGCTCTGGCTAAAATCAACACAACGATGATGAAACCAAAGCGATGGTGTGATGTGTCCACTGGCCGAGGGAGGGAGATCGATAGAGAGGGAGAGGTAGAGATCTAGGGAGCGAGAGCATGAGAGAGAGCGAGAGAAAGATGGCAGGTAAAGGGGAAGCCAGGGAGGCAGGGGGTGGATGTCAAATCCCATCAAAGAGATCCAAGAACTATGTGGGTATTCAGCGGTCTGCTGGTGTGTGTGTGTGTGTGTGTGTGTGTGTGTGTGTGTGTGTGTGTGTGTGTGTGTGTGTGTGTGTGTGTGTGTGTGTGTGTGTGTGTGTGTGTGTGTGTGTGTGTGTGTGTGTGTGTGTGTGTGTGTGTGTGTGTGTGTGTGATAAACGGTGACAGCGCTAAAGACAGGACCCCTGCGGACACAGTAACCTGTGAGGGATGAATCTAAAAGACCTTGTGCCAGACAGACCAGAGAAAGAGGGAGAGAGAATATGAGAGAGAAAGAGGAAAGGAGAGTGATTTGTTTACAGCAGGAAACAGTGTGGAGAGAGATTACTATAGAGAGCCTATACACTGAGCTGGAACAGTAAAATAATACCCGAAACAGGAAATCTGAAGGAAATAGCTTTCCATCCTCCTTCTGAACCATCTCTGTGCCCTGTACACATCTTTAAAAAATATCACAATCATATCAGTCCATATCAGTCCATATACAGTCTGAAAAATACAAAAAAGAGAAAGTGTTCAAAAACGAAGAAAGAGGCCACTCTGGCTAGTGCCTTCGGAAAGTATTCATCAACCTACACACAAAACCCCATAATGGCAGATCAAAGAAAGGTTTTTAGACATTTTTGCTAATTTATAAAAAATGTAAAACTCAAATATTACATTTAAATAAATATTCAGACCCTTTACTCAGTACTTTGTTGAAGCATCTTTGGCCGTGATTACAGCCGCAAGTCTTCTTGGGTATGAAGCTACAATCTTAGCACACCTGTATTTGGGGACTTTCTCCCATTCTTCTCTGCAGATCCTGTCAAGCTCTGTCAGGTTGGATGGGGAGCGTTGCTGCACGTCTATTTTCAGGTCTCTTCAGGTCTCGATCAGGTTCGTCCGGGCTCTGGCTAGGCCACTCAAGGTCATTCAGAGACTTGTCCCGAGGCCACTCCTGTGTTGTCTTGGCTATATGCTTAGGGTCGTTGTCCTGTCGGAAGGTGAACCTTCGCCCCAGTCTGATGTCCTGAGTGCTCTGGAGCAGGTTTTCATCAAGGATCTCTTCGTATGTTGCTCTGAAAAACACCCCCACAGCATGATACTGCCACCACCATGCTTCACCATAGGGATGGTGCAAGGTTTCCTAAAGACGTGACGGTTGGCATTCAGGCCAAAGAGTTCAATCTTGGTTTCATCAGACCAGAGAATCTTGTTTCTCATGGTCTGGGAGTCTTTAGGTGCCTTTGGCAAACTCCAAGCGGGCTGTCATGTGCCTTTTACTGAGGAGTGGCTTCCGTCAGGCCACTCTACCATAAAGGCCTGATTGGTGGAGTGCTGCAGAGATGGTTGTCCTTCTGGAAGGTTCTCCCATCTTCACAGAGGAACTCTAGAACTCTGTCAGAGTGACCATCGGGTTCTTGTTCACCTCCCTGACCAAGGCCCTTCTCCCCGATTGCTCAGTTTGGCCGGGCGGCCAGCTCTAGGAAGAGTCTTGGTGGTTCCAAACTTCTTCCATTTAAAAATAATGGATGCCACTGTGTTCTTGGGGTCCTTCAATGCTGCAGAATGTTTTTGGTGCCCTTCCCCAGATCTGTGCCTCGACACAATCCTGTCTCAGAGCTCCAAGGACAATTCCTTCAACCTTATGGCTTGGCTTTTGCTCTGTCATGCACTGTCAACTGTGGGACCTTATATAGACAGGTGTGTGCCTTTCCAAATCATGTCCAATCAAATGAATTTACCACAGGTGGACTCCAATCAAGTTGTAGAAACATCTCAAGGATGATCAATGGAAACAGGATGCAACTGAGCTCGATTTCGAGTCTCATAGCAAAGGGTCTGAATACTTATGTAAATAAGATATTTCTGTTTTTTCTTTTAATACATTTGCAAAAATATCAAAAAATCTGGTTTTGCTTGGTCATTATGGGGTAGTGTGGGTAGATAGTTGAATATGTTTTGTTTATTTAATCGATTTTAGAATAAGGCTGTAAAGTAACAAAATGTGGAAAAAGTCAAAGGGCCTGAATACTTTCCGAAGGCACTGTAAGTCTAAGGTCTGAGTAAACGTTGAAGAATGTTTAATTTATCTCTTAGGTATGGTTAAATTGTTTTCTCCCTCTCAAATTAAGCAAAATGAGACTCTTATGTTATGCATTTTATGTGTCCGAAAAGCAGAGAAAAAGATCAGGCCCTAAAGCCAGTCTTAACATACATAATTGAAAACTTCATTTCGTGAAGACTGGAGTATTGATTTATTTGTGAGATTAAGCCCCATTTCAGCACCTCACTGAAGAGGCAGTCCTTTACAGCCTTCTTCCAGACTACTGCCCCAGGGATGAACTACTGCTTTTAAAGACACTGTAGTGTAGGTCTGACTGGGGCTCAGTGGGACTAGAGAGAACTACTATAGGTCTGACTGGGGCTCAGTGGGGCTAGAGAGAACTACTGTAGGTCTGACTGGGGCTCAGTGGGACTAGAGAGAACTACTGTAGGTCTGACTAGGGCTCAGTGGGACTAGAGAGAACTACTGTAGGTCTGACTGGGGCTCAGTGGGACTAGAGAGAACTACTGTAGGTCTGACTGGAGCTCAGTGGGGCTAGAGAGAACTACTGTAGGTCTGACTGGGGCTCAGTGGGGCTAGAGAGAACTACTGTAGGTCTGACTGGGGCTCAGTGGGGCTAGAGAGAACTACTGTAGGTCTGACTGGGGCTCAGTGGGGCTAGAGAGAACTACTGTAGGTCTGATTGGAGCTCAATGGGACTAGAGAGAACTACTGTAGGTCTGACTGGGGCTCAGTGGGACTAGAGAGAACTACTATAGGTCTGACTGGGGCTCAGTGGGACTAGAGAGAACTACTATAGATCTGACTGGGGCTCAGTGGGACTAGAGAGAACTACTGTAGGTCTGACTGGGGCTCAGTGGGACTAGAGAGAACTACTGTAGGTCTGACTGGGGCTCAGTGGGACTAGAGAGAACTACTATAGGTCTGACTGGGGCTCAGTGGGACTAGAGAGAACTACTGTAGGTCTGACTGGGGCTCAGTGGGACTAGAGAGAACAACTGTAGGTCTGACTGGGGCTCAGTGGGACTAGAGAGAACTACTGTAGGTCTGATTGGAGCTCAATGGGACTAGAGAGAACTACTATAGATCTGACTGGGGCTCAGTGGGACTAGAGAGAACTACTATAGATCTGACTGGGGCTCAGTGGGACTAGAGAGAACTACTATAGGTCTGACTGGGGCTCAGTGGGGCTAGAGAGAACTACTGTAGGTCTGACTGGGGCTCAGTGGGACTAGAGAGAACTACTGTAGGTCTGACTGGGGCTCAGTGGGACTAGAGAGAACTACTATAGATCTGACTGGGGCTCAGTGGGACTAGAGAGAACTACTATAGGTCTGACTGGGGCTCAGTGGGGCTAGAGAGAACTACTGTAGGTCTGACTGGGGCTCAGTGGGACTAGAGAGAACTACTATAGATCTGACTGGGGCTCAGTGGGACTAGAGAGAACTACTATAGATCTGACTGGGGCTCAGCGGGGCTAGAGAGTACTACTGTAGATCTGACTGGGGCTCAGTGGGACTAAAGAGAACTACTGTAGGTCTGACTGGGGCTCAGCGGGGCTAGAGAGAACTACTGTAGGTCTGACTAGGGCTCAGTGGGACTAGCGAGAACTACTGTAGGTCTGACTGGGGCTCAGTGGGACTAGAGAGAACTACTATAGGTCTGACTAGGGCTCAGTGGGACTAGCGAGAACTACTGTAGGTCTGACTGGGGCTCAGTGGGGCTAGAGAGAACTACTGTAGGTCTGACTGGGGCTCAGTGGGACTAGAGAGAACTACTGTAGGTCTGACTAGGGCTCAGTGGGACTAGCGAGAACTACTGTAGGTCTGACTGGGGCTCAGTGGGACTAGAGAGAACTACTGTAGATCTGACTGGGGCTAGAGAGAACTACTGTAGGTCTGACTGGGGCTCATTGGGACTAGAGAGAACTACTGTAGGTCTGACTGGGGCTCAGTGGGACTAGAGAGAACTACTGTAGGTCTGACTGGGGCTCAGTGGGACTAGCGAGAACTACTGTAGATCTGACTGGGGCTCAGTGGGACTAGAGAGAACTACTGTAGGTCTGACTAGGGCTCAGTGGGACTAGCGAGAGCTACTGTAGATCTGACTGGGGCTCAGTGGGACTAGAGAGAACTACTGTAGGTCTGACTGGGGCTCAGTGGGACTAGCGAGAACTACTGTAGGTCTGACTGGGGCTCAGTGGGACTAGAGAGAACTACTGTAGGTCTGACTAGGGCTCAGTGGGACTAGCGAGAGCTACTGTAGATCTGACTGGGGCTCAGTGGGACTAGAGAGAACTACTGTAGGTCTGACTGGGGCTCAGTGGGACTAGAGAGAACTACTGTAGGTCTGACTGGGGCTCAGTGGGACTAGAGAGAACTACTGTAGGTCTGACTGGGGCTCAGTGGGACTAGAGAGAACTACTATAGGTCTGACTGGGGCTCAGTGGGACTAGAGAGAACTACTATAGGTCTGACTGGGGCTCAGTGGGGCTAGAGAGAACTACTGTAGATCTGACTGGGGCTCAGTGGGGCTAGAGAGAACTACTATAGGTCTGACTAGCTGGCTCAGTGGGGCTAGAGAGAACTACTATAGATCTGACTGGGGCTCAGTGGGACTAGAGAGAACTACTGTAGATCTGACTGGGGCTCAGTGGGACCAGAGAGAACTACTATAGATCTGACTGGGGCTCAGTGGGACTAGAGAGAACTACTATAGGTCTGACTGGGGCTCAGTGGGACTAGAGAGAACTACTGTAGATCTGACTGGGGCTCAGTGGGACTAGAGAGAACTACTGTAGGTCTGACTGGGGCTCAGTGGGACTAGAGAGAACTACTATAGGTCTGACTGGGGCTCAGTGGGACTAGAGAGAACTACTGTAGATCTGACTGGGGCTCAGTGGGACCAGAGAGAACTACTATAGATCTGACTGGGGCTCAGTGGGACTAGAGAGAACTACTGTAGGTCTGACTGGGGCTCAGTGGGACTAGAGAGAACTACTATAGATCTGACTGGGGCTCAGTGGGACTAGAGAGAACTACTATAGGTCTGACTAGGGCTCAGTGGGACTAGCGAGAACTACTGTAGGTCTGACTGGGGCTCAGTGGGGCTAGAGAGAACTACTGTAGGTCTGACTGGGGCTCAGTGGGACTAGAGAGAACTACTATAGGTCTGACTAGGGCTCAGTGGGGCTAGCGAGAACTACTGTAGGTCTGACTGGGGCTCAGTGGGGCTAGAGAGAACTACTGTAGATCTGACTGGGGCTCAGTGGGACTAGAGAGAACTACTGTAGGTCTGACTAGGGCTCAGTGGGACTAGCGAGAACTACTGTAGGTCTGACTGGGGCTCAGTGGGACTAGAGAGAACTACTGTAGATCTGACTGGGGCTAGAGAGAACTACTGTAGGTCTGACTGGGGCTCAGTGGGACTAGAGAGAACTACTGTAGGTCTGACTGGGGCTCAGTGGGACTAGAGAGAACTACTGTAGGTCTGACTGGGGCTCAGTGGGACTAGCGAGAACTACTGTAGATCTGACTGGGGCTCAGTGGGACTAGAGAGAACTACTGTAGGTCTGACTAGGGCTCAGTGGGACTAGCGAGAGCTACTGTAGATCTGACTGGGGCTCAGTGGGACTAGAGAGAACTACTGTAGGTCTGACTGGGGCTCAGTGGGACTAGAGAGAACTACTGTAGGTCTGACTGGTGCTCAGTGGGACTAGAGAGAACTACTGTAGATCTGACTGGTGCTCAGTGGGACTAGAGAGAACTACTGTAGGTCTGACTGGGGCTCAGTGGGACTAGAGAGAACTACTATAAGTCTGACTGGGGCTCAGTGGGGCTAGAGAGAACTACTGTAGATCTGACTGGGGCTAGAGAGAACTACTATAGATCTGACTGCTGCTCAGTGGGGCTAGAGAGAACTACTATAGATCTGACTGGGGCTCAGTGGGACTAGAGATAACTACTGTAGGTCTGACTGGGGCTCAGTGGGACTAGAGAGAACTACTATAGGTCTGACTGGGGCTCAGTGGGACTAGAGAGAACTACTATAGGTCTGACTGGGGCTCAGTGGGACTAGAGAGAACTACTATAGGTCTGACTGGGGCTCAGTGGGACTAGAGAGAACTACTATAGGTCTGACTAGGGCTCAGTGGGACTAGAGAGAACTACTGTAGATCTGACTGGGGCTCAGTGGGGCTAGAGAGAACTACTGTAGGTCTGACTGGGGCTCAGTGGGACTAGAGAGAACTACTATAGGTCTGACTAGGGCTCAGTGGGACTAGAGAGAACTACTGTAGATCTGACTGGGGCTCAGTGGGACCAGAGAGAACTACTGTAGATCTGACTGGGGCTCAGTGGGACCAGAGAGAACTACTATAGATCTGACTTGGGCTCAGTGGGACTAGAGAGAACTACTATAGGTCTGACTGGGGCTTAGTGGGACTAGAGAGAACTACTGTAGATCTGACTGGGGCTCAGTGGGACTAGAGAGAACTACTGTAGGTCTGACTGGGGCTCAGTGGGACTAGAGAGAACTACTATAGGTCTGACTGGGGCTCAGTGGGACTAGAGAGAACTACTGTAGATCTGACTGGGGCTCAGTGGGACCAGAGAGAACTACTATAGATCTGACTGGGGCTCAGTGGGACTAGAGAGAACTACTGTAGGTCTGACTGGGGCTCAGTGGGACTAGAGAGAACTACTATAGATCTGACTGGGGCTCAGTGGGACTAGAGAGAACTACTATAGATCTGACTGGGGCTCAGTGGGACCAGAGAGAACTACTGTAGATCTGACTGGGGCTCAGTGGGACCAGAGAGAACTACTATAGATCTGACTTGGGCTCAGTGGGACTAGAGAGAACTACTGTAGATCTGACTGGGGCTCAGTGGGACTAGAGAGAACTACTATAGGTCTGACTGGGGCTCAGTGGGACTAGAGAGAACTACTGTAGGTCTGACTGGGGCTCAGTGGGACTAGAGAGAACTACTGTAGGGTAGACTGGGGCTCAGTGGGACTAGAGAGAACTACTATAGGTCTGACTGGGGCTCAGTGGGACTAGAGAGAACTACTGTAGATCTGACTGGGGCTCAGTGGGACTAGAGAGAACTACTATAGGTCTGACTGGGGCTCAGTGGGACTAGAGAGAACTACTGTAGGTCTGACTGGGGCTCAGTGGGACTAGAGAGAACTACTGTAGGTCTGACTGGGGCTCAGTGGGACTAGAGAGAACTACTATAGGTCTGACTGGGGCTCAGCGGGGCTAGAGAGAACTACTGTAGGTCTGACTGGGGCTCAGTGGGACTAGAGAGAACTACTATAGGTCTGACTGGGGCTCAGTGGGGCTAGAGAGAACTACTATAGATCTGACTGGGGCTCAGTGGGGCTAGAGAGAACTACTGTAGGTCTGACTGGGGCTCAGTGGGGCTAGAGAGAACTACTATAGGTCTGACTGGGGCTCAGTGGGACTAGAGAGAACTACTATAGGTCTGACTGGGGCTCAGTGGGACTAGAGAGAACTACTATAGGTCTGACTAGGGCTCAGTGGGACTAGAGAGGACTACTGTAGATCTGACTGGGGCTCAGTGGGGCTAGAGAGAACTACTGTAGGTCTGACTGGGGCTCAGTCGGACTAGAGAGAACTACTATAGGTCTGACTGGTGCTCAGTGGGACTAGAGAGAACTACTGTAGGTCTGACTGGGGCTCAGTGGGACTAGAGAGAACTACTGTAGGTCTGACTGGGGCTCAGTGGGGCTAGAGAGAACTACTATAGATCTGACTGGGGCTCAGTGGGACTAGAGAGATAATTACTTTTAACTGCTCTCTTCACCTGACTCTGGCACAGAGAATGGCAATTAAACATTTAGATTGTAATCAAATCAAATTTTATTTGTCACATGCGCCAAATACAACAAGTGTAGATTTTACTGTGAAATGCTTACTTACAAGCCCTTAACCAACAGTGCAGTTCAAGAAGAAGAAAATATCTACCTAGTAGACTCTAACAAAAAGTTAGAATACAAAATAACACAATAAGAACAACAATAACGAGGCTATATACAGCGGGGACCGGTACCGAGTCAGTGTGCAGGGGTACGGGCTAGTTGAGGTAATCCGTACATGTAGGTGGGGGCGAAGTGACTATGCATAGGTAACAAACAAACAGCGAGTCGCAGCAGTGTACAAGAGGGGGGTCAATGCAAATGGCAATTTTTATGAATTGTTCAGCAGTCTAATGGCTTGGGGGTAGAAGCTGTTGAGGAGCTTTTTGGTCCTAGAATTGGCGCTCCGGTACCGCTTGCCATGCGGTAGCAGAGAAAACAGTCTATAACTTGGTTAAAAAGTAATTAAACAGTTAGAACTTGTAATGCATCAGAGCAAGGGTTGTAACGTATGAGTTTAATCTCACATTTTAAAAGTTACGGATTCTGTCTGTCTGAGTTAGAGGGTTATCATTCTGTGTAACAGGAGGTATTGGAACGATAGGGACAAGCATGTGTATGTGTTTGCCTCTCTTATAGGATTGTTGTCATATACTTCTCTGCATGGTAATTGTAGAGTTTGTGTGTGCGTGTGTGATATACCGTTGAAGTCGGAGGTTTACATACATATTAGCCAAATGCATTTAAACTCAGTTTTCACAATTCCTGACATTTAATCCAAGTAAAAAAATCCCCATTTTAGGTCAGTTAGGATCACCACTTTATTTTAAGAATGTGAAATGTCAGACTAATAGTAGAGAGAATGATTTATTTCAGCTTTTATTTCTTTCATCACATTCCCAGTGGGTCAGAAGTTAACATACCCTCAATTAGTATTTGGTAGCAATGCCTTTAAATGGTTTAACTTGGGTCAAATGTGTCAGGTAGCCTTCCACAAGCTTCCCACAATAAGTTGGGTGAATTATGGCCCATTCCTCCTGACAGAGCTGGTATAACTGAGTCAGGTTTGTAGGCCTCCTTGCTCGCACACGCTTTTTCAGTTCTGCCCACAAATTTTCTATAGGATTGAGGTCAGGGCTTTGTGATGGCCACTCCAATACCGTGACTTTGTTGTCCGTAAGCCATTTTGCCACAACTTTGGAAGTATGCTTGGGGTCATTGTCCATTTGGAAGACCCATTTGAGACCAAGATTTTACTTCCTGACTGATGTCTTGAGATGTAGCTTCAATATATCCACATAATTTCCCTTCCTCATGATGCAATTTATTTTGTGAAGTGCACCAGCCCCTCCTGCTGCAAAGCACCCCCTCAACATGATGCTGCCACCCCCGTGCTTTATGGTTGGGATGGTGTTCTTTGGCTTGCAAGCCTCCCCCTTTTTCCTCCAAACATAACGATGGTCATTATGGCCAAACAGTTCTATTTTTGTTTCTTCAGAACAGAGGACATTTCTCCAAAAAGTATTAGCTTTGTCCCCATGTGCAGTTGCAAACCATAGTCTGGCTTTTTTATGGCGGTTTTGGAGCAGTGGCTTCTTCCTTGCTGAGCGGCTTTTCAGGTTATGTCGATATAGGACTCGTTTTACTGTGGATATAGATACTTTTGTACCTGATACCTTCAGCATCTTCACAAGGTCCTTTGCTGTTGTTCTGGGATTGATTTGCACTTTTCACACCAAAGTACGTTCATCTCGAGGAGACAGAACGCGTCTCCTTCCTGAGCAGTATGACGGCTGTGTGGTCCCATGATGTTTAAACTTGCGTACTATTGTTTGCACAGATGAACGTGGTACCTTCAGGCGTTTGGAAATTGCTCCCAATGATGAACCAAACTGAGGTCTTGGCTGATTTCTTTTGATTTTCCCATGATGTCAAGCAAAGAGGCACTGAATTTGAAGGTAGGCCTTCAATACATCCACAGGTACACCTCCAATTGACTCAAATTATGTCAATTAGCCTATCAGAAGCTTCTAAAGCCATGACATAATTGTCTGGAATTTTCCAAGCTGTTTAAAGGCACAGTCAACTTAGTGTACGTAAACTTCTGACCCACTGGAATTGTGAGACAGTGAATTATAAGTGAAATAATCTGTCTTTAAACAATTGTTGGAAAAATGACTTGTGTCATGCACAAAGTAGATGACTTGCCAAAACTATTGTTTGTTAACAGGAAATGTGTGGAGTGGTTGAAAAATGAGTTTTAATGACTCCAAAATAAGTGATGTAAACTTCAGACTTCAACTGTATAATATATAGTAATAATGGACTGAATTCAACCAGACAGACTCTTCCCAGTCATAAACAGACTGCTGTAACTTTAAAGTTTCACGTTTTAATGTCACATGCACATGTACAGTGAAATGCCTTTCTTGCAAGCTCTAACCCCAATAATGCAATAACCAATAACAATGTAATACAAAAAATAATAAGGTAAAACAAAAACACACAAGAAAACACGATAAAGTAAGTAAGAATACTATATACAGGGTCAGTCAGTTCCAGTACCATATTTACACTGTGCAGGGATACTGAAGTGATACTGTATGTATAGGGGTAAGGTGACAAGGCCTGAGGATATATGATAAATAGGATAAACAGAGTAGCAACAGCATATATGATGATCGTACGTGAGTGGAGTGTTTGTGTGTGTGTTGGGGTGTCAGAGTACATGAGTGTGTAAAGCCTTGTGAGCGTGCATAGCGAGATTGCAAAAACAAGGGTCAACTCAGATGTAGTAATTTTGCTAGCTATTTAGTTAGCTATTTAGCAGTCTTATGGCATGGGGATAGAAGCTGGCAGTGCAACAGGTAGCCTAGCGGTTAAGAGCGTTGGGCCAGCAACCAAAAGTTTGCTGGTTTGAATCCCAGAGCCGACTAGGTGAAAAATCTGTCGATGTGCCCTTGATAAAGGCACTTAACCCTAATTGGTCGTGTAAGTCGCTCTGGACAAGAGTGTCTCCTACATGGTAAACATTTTCAGGAACCTGTTGGTGTCAGACTTGATCAAATCAAATCAAAGTTTATTTGTCACGTGCGCTGAATACAACAGGTGTAGGTAGACCTTACAGTGAAATGCTTACTTACAGGCTCTAACCAATTGTGCAAAAAAGGTGTTAGGTGAACAATAGGTAAGTAAAGAAATAAAACAACAGTAAAGAGACAGACTATATACAGTAGCGAGGCTATAAAAGTAGCGAGGCTACATACAGACACCGGTTAGTCAGGCTGATTGAGGTAGTACGTACATGTAGATATGGTTAAAGTGACTATGCATATATGATGAACAGAGAGTAGCAGTAGCGTAAAAGTGGGGTTGGAGGGTGGTGGGTGGCGGGACACAATGCAGATAGCCCGGTTAGCCAATGTGCGGGAGCACTGGTTGGTCGGCCCAATTGAGGTAGTATGTACATGAATGTATAGTTAAAGTGACTATGCATGTATGATAATACAGAGAGTAGCAGTAGCATAAAAAGAGGGGTTGAGGGGGTTGGGGGGGGAACACAATGCAAATAGTCCGGGTAGCCATTTGATTACCTGTTCAGGAGTCTTATGGCTTGGGGGTAAAAACTGTTGAGAAGCCTTTTTGTCCTAGACTTGGCACTCCGGTACCGCTTGCCATGCGGTAGTAGAGAGAACCGCCTGGTGTAGAGCTCCTGGATGGTAGGCAGCTTAGCCCCAGTGATGTACTGGGCCATACGCACTAGCCTCTGTAGTGCCTTGCGGTCAGAGGCCGAGCAATTGCCGTACCAGGCAGTGATGCAACCAGTCAGGATGCTCTCGATGTTGCAGCTGTAGAACCTTTTGAGGATCTCAGGACCCCATACCAAATCTTTTTAGTTTCCTGGGGGGGAATAGGCTTTGTCGTGCCCACGACTGTCTTGGTGTGTTTGGACCATTCTAGTTTGTTGTTGATGTGGACACCGAGGAGCCCTTTGTAGTCTGTAATAGTTTGCAAGCCCTGCCATATAAGACGAGCGTTGTCCTGATATCCAGAAGCTCTTTCTTGCCGTAAGATATGTTTGCAGAAACATTATGTAAAAAATAAGTTACAAATAATGAGAAAAACACATAATAGCACAATTGGCTGGGCGCCCGTAAAACTGCTGCCATTTCTTCCGGCGCCATTTTCTCAACTGGACTACAGGAGATGCACCAATACTGTTTGATGTGCCAAAGCAGAGAGAACAGTCTATGGTCTGGCTGGTTGGAGTCTTTAACCATTTTTACTGCCTTTCCTTTCACACCGCCTGATACAGAGGTCCTGGATGGCAAGGAACTCCGCCCCAGTGATGTACTGGGCTGTCCCAGTACTGGGCTGTCCCTCTGTAGCGCCATGTGATCGAGGGTGGTGGTATTGCCATACCAGACTGTGATACAGCCAGTCAAGATGCTTTCAATTGTACAGCTGTAAAACCTTTTGAAGATTTGAGGGCCCATGCCAAACATTTTCAACCTCCTGAGAGGGAAGGGGTGCTGTCGGGCCTTCTTCACAACTGTGCGCGTGGGTGTGGACCATTTTAAGTTCTTACTGATTTGGACACAGAGGAACTTGAAGCTCTCGACCCGCTCCACTGCATCCCCGTCGATGTGGATGAGGGCGTGCTAGTTTCCCCGTCTCCTGTAGTCCACGATCATCTCCTTGGTCTTACTGAGGTTAACCTTTTACGGCTAGGGGTTTCGCTAGCGGAACGTTTCGACAACATCCAATGAAATTGCAGCGCGCAAAATTCAAAATAAATTATTAGAAATATTTAACTTTCATAAAATCACAAGTGCAATACACCAAAATACAGCTTAACTTCTTGTTAATCCAGCCACCGTGTCAGATTTCAAAAAGGCTTTACGGTGAAAGTAAACCATGCTATTATCTGAGGACAGCACCCCATCAAACAAACACATGACAATCATATTTCAACCCGCCAGGCGCGACACAAAACTCAGAAATAACGATATAATTCATGCCTTACTTTTGAAGATCTTCTTCTGTTGGCACTCCAATATGTCCCATAAACATCACAAATGGTCTTTTTGTTCGATTAATTCCGTCGTTATATCCGCAAAATGTCCATTTATTTGGCGAATTTGATTCAGAAAAACACCGGTTCCAACTCGCCCAACATGACTACACATGATCTAATAAGTTAACTGTAATCTTGGTCCAAACATTTCAACAACTTTCCTAATACAACTTTAGGTATTTTAAAACGTAAATAATCGATCAAATTTAAGACGGAATAAACCGTGTTCAATAGCGGATAAAATGAAAGTGGAGCGAGCTTTCAGGTCGCGCACCCCAAACACAACAGAACACTAGACTCGACACTCATCCTGAACAGCCATACTTCTTCATTACTCAAAAGAAAAACATCAACCAATTTCTAAAGACTAATGAGAACCTGAGCCCTAGGACCATACGTCACGGCAAACCGGGCATGATGATTCCTTGCTGTCCCCAGTCCACCTGGCCTTGCTGCTGTTCCAGTTTCAACTGTTCTGCCTGCGGTTATGGAACCCCTACCTGTCCCAGACCTGCTGCTTTCAACTCTTAATGATCGGCTATGAAAAGCCAACTGACTTTTATTCCTGATTATTATTTGACCATGCTTGTCATTTATGAACATTTTGAAAATCTTGGCTCTCTCTAATTCTCTCCTTCTCTCTTTCTTTCTCTCTCTCGGAGGACCTGAGCCCTAGGACCATACGTCAGGACTACCGGGCATGATGACTCCTTGCTGTCCCCAGTCCACCTGGCCTTGCTGCTATTCCAGTTTCAACTGTTCTGCCTGCGGTTATGGAACCGCCACCTGTCCCAGACCTGCTGTTTTCAACTCTTAATGATCGGCTATGAAAAGCCAACTGAAAATTATTCATGATTATTATTTGACCATGCTTGTCACTTATGAACATTTTGAACATCTTGGCATAGTTCTGTTATAATCTCCACCCGGCACAGCCAGAAGAGGACTGGCCACCCCTCATAGCCTGGTTCCTCTCTAGGTTTATTCCTAGGTTTTGGCCTTTCTAGGGAGTTTTTCCTAGCCACCGTGCTTCTACACCTGCATTGCTTGCTGTTTGGGGTTTTAGGCTGGGTTTCTGTACAGCACTTCGAGATATTAGCTGATGTACGAAGGGCTATATAAAATAAACTTGATTGATTGATTGAATGACATCTAGTGGAAGCCCTAGGAACTGCAACCAGATGCCTCAGAAATCTAGATTCCCATAGAAAACAATTGAAAACACAGTCACCTCAACAACAAAATAAATCCTGGATGGTTTGTCCTCGGGGTTTCGCCTGCCAAATAAGTTCTGTTATACTCACAGACATAATCTGAACAGTTTTAGAAACTTTAGAGTGTTTTCTATCCAAATCCACCAATTATATGCATATCCTAGCTTCTGGGCCTGAGTAGCAGGCAGTTTACTTTGGACACGCTTTTCATCTGGACGTGAAAATACCGCCCCCTATCCCAAACAGGCTTTAAGGAAGAGATTGTTCCGGCCCCACACTGCCAGGTCACTGACCTCTTCCCTGTAGAATGTCTCATCGTCGTCGGTGATCAGGCCTACCATCGTTGTGTCATCAGTACAGGAGGGGACCAAGCATATACCCCTGTGGGGCCCCCGTGTTGAGGGTCAGTGTGGCGGAGGTGATGTTACCTACCCTCACCATCTGTTAGTTAAATTAACCATTACAGGCCACAGGCTGCCTGGGATATAATACACATGCTGGCTGGCTGGCTGAGGAGAGGGTGAGAGCGCTAGCATTGAATAGACAGATTTACTATCCTACAGCCCGGTGTCTTCTCAAAGCTCATCCCCTTTCAGTACATTTGTAAACGTCCATTGCTATCAGGGTATAAACTGATGGTTATACTGTAAAGGTTAAAAGCCCTTAGATTTTATAACTTTCTTGTGACCCACAAGATACATAACACCGATGTTCGTTGTTACAAGCCCTTCTCTCTAGACTATTTAGTATTTTATGTAGCATGAAGGACTCTTAAAAGTTATTAGCAAAAACCTGGCAGTGTCTCTGGAATTCATGATCACTGCATTAAAGTGGATCCACATCTGACAGCATTTCCTTTATCTCTTTAGTCTTCATTTGTTAACGTTTGTTTGTACGCGCACACACACACACACACACACACACACACACACACACACACACACACACACACACACACACACACACACACACACACACACACACACACACACACACACACACACTCACACACACGCACGCACGCACACACACACGTCTTACTATACTTGTGAGGACCTTTTGGGGACCAACAATTGATTCCCATTCACAATCCTATTTTCCCTAACCCTAAACACTCAACTTAACCTTAACCCCTAACCCCAATTCTAACCCTAACCCCGAATCCTAAAATAGCCTTTTTACAAGTGAGGACCGGCAAAATGTCCTCACTTCTCTGAATTTTTGTTGGTTTACTGGTTTCTGGTTCTTGAGTATAGTCAAACATGTACACACACATACGCACACTCCTCAATCCACATAGCCACTACTTTTAGGTCTCTTTGATCCTCCAAAGATGTTGTTAGCTGAGAGACTGACAGACTGAGAGACTGTAGCCTGGTCACAGGAGAGTTGGCTCAGCACTTCATAGTTTGGCAGAGCACTGAAAGGAGTTGATGGAAAGTTGAGCATCAAACTTCAGAATGGCTGGGAGGTGTATGTGTGTGCATGTCTGTGTGGGTGTGCATATTTGTCCGTCTCTCTGTCTGTGTGTGTGTGTGTGTGTGTGTGTGTGTGTGTGTGTGTGTGTGATGCACGTTGTCTGCCCTGCTGTAATAGATTGATTTCTATCAAAACAACACCACCTCTGTGGAGTAATCTCTGCTTTAAATGACAGCTACTGGGCTCTGAACTGACTCTCTATCACTATATCCCTCTCAGTTATTAACCTCACCCCAGGCAGGTTTAAGAGGCATGTTTCTCCCTCAGCCCAGCCCTACAGACCTCCAGGCAGCCCTCTAACCTTCCTTTATACTTATTGTTTCTACTCATCCCTCTGTTTTTCTGTTTTGGCCTGGAGGCTGATCATTCATCTTCCTCACCATGCTGTTGCATTAACACGCAACTTGTCTGCTTCTAATCAGTCTGAATATCAACACTCACTTGGATGAACTAACATTGACCCTGCTAATTATGGAACACACTTTTTAACACTTTATCTGCTTGTTAGGTGTGCATGCAAAGCAATGCAAAGCAATTCACACCTCTAGATTTCTTACATACTCATATTATTATTATTTGATTTCTTCTGCTCACTCTAGCGCTTAAACGACATAAGCTATTAACACGTAACCAACTTATATTGTTTGAGAATATATTTTGTATATTATTACTAATTTTTGTACTACAACAATATTTAAATAAGCTCCCAATGCATTTCAATGGCAATAAAAGTGCCATAGACTTACACAGGGAAAATGTGATAATTTGGGCGTGTATCTCCTCCTACACCAGTTAAGTTATCAAGGTTGAGATTTAAGCCAAACCAAGGTTGAGATGTTCAGATTGACCCAACTTAGACTGCTTGAATTTATCATTTTTATAACATTTATACTTCTTGAACTATAACCATTTATTTTTTTTCGAACACTTTTTATTGGCATTTTCTTTCACAGTTACAATAAACAATGTTTGAAATATAGTATATTGCGCATGTGTTTTTATACATTTGAATATGCTTTTTAAATCAGGTAGGAATGTATTAGCCCATAGGAAAATATAAAGTACTTAAGTAATACTTTCATAACAAAACATACATTAGGAACAACAAGGTACACACAAAAAAATTCAATACTAAAAAATAAATACAAAATAAAACATGGATAGTCTTCAAAACGAATAGAAAAATTATAATAGTAAGACAGATAAAATCCAAATAAAATCCAAATCAAAAATCAAATCAACGCCAAACTAATGTTGAGATGTTCAGACTGACCCAACTTACACTGAACAAATATATAAACGCAACATGTAAAATGTTGGTCCCATGGTTCATGAGCTGAAAAAAAAGTTCCCAGAAATGTTACATATGCAAAAAAAGTTTATTTTGCAGAAATGTTTTTCACAAATTTGTTTACATCCCGGTTAGTGAGCATTTCTCCTTTTCAAAGATAATCCATCCACTTGACAAGAAACTGATTAAACAGCATGATCATTACACAGGTGTACTTTTTGTTGTGCTGGGGACAATAAAAGGCCACTCTAAAATGTGCAGTTTTGTCACACAACACAATGCCACAGAGTTTAGAGGGAATGAGCAATTGGCATCCTGGCTGCAGGAATGTCCACCAGAGCTGTTTCTAGAGAATTTAACGTTAATTCCTCTACCATAAACTGCCTCCAACGTCGTTTTAGAGAATTTGGCAATACATTCAACTGGCCTCACAATCGCAGACCACGTGTATGGCGTCATGTGGGCGAGCGGTTTGCTGATGTCAACGTTTTGAACAGAGTGCCCAATGGAGCCAGTGGGGTTATGGTATGGGCAGGAATAAGCTATGGACAACGAATACAACTGCATTTTATCGATGGCAATTTGAATGCAATGTGATGAAATCCTGAGGCCCATTCTCGTACCATTCATCCGCCGCCATCACCTCATGTTTCAGCATGATAATGCACAGCCCCATGTCGCAAGGATCTGGACACAATTCCTGGAAGCTGAAAATGCCCCAGTTCTTCCATGGCCTGCATACTCACCAGACATGTCACTCATGAGCACGTTTGGGATGCTCTGGGTCGATGTGTACAACAGCGTGTTCCAGTTCCCGCCAATATCCAGCAACTTCGCACAGCCATTGAAGAGGAGTGGGAAAACATTCCATAGGCCACAATCAACAGCCTGATCAACTCTATGCGAAGAAGATGAGTCGTGCTGCATGAGGCTAATGGTGGTCACACCAGATACTGACTGGTTTTCTGATTCACGCCCCTACTTTTTTATAAAGGTATCTGTGACCAACAGATGCACATCTGTATTCCCAGTCATGTGAAATCCATAGATTTGAGTCAAATGAATTTATTTCACAGTAAATTCTTTGAAATTGTTGCATGTTGCGTTTATATATTTGTTCAATATAGATAGCTTATATTCAGACTTTTGATCATATTTATAATTTTTTAATTATAACCATTTGAAATGTGCATAAATTAACATGGATTTGAATTAGAACCACAATAATACAGTGGTAGCTATTTAAAATGGTCCTACTCCTTGGCCAATTAAGCTATAAGCCCAACTTTAAAAGATTCAGGCTATCCTAAATTAAAATTCTTTAAGAACTTAATCAACTATAACTATATAAATTTGCAGAAATTATAATTCAATAATTCACCAACAGTAACTGTTCAACTGTTCAAGCTGGAGACACCAAACTAACTTCAACATGTTCAGGCTATTCTAACTTCAAATTCTTACAAACTTTTTTATTTTTTAAATAATTTGTATAATTATACAAATGTGCATAAATTAGCATAAAATAACCAACCAACAGTAACCCTTGAACAATTCAAGCCAGACACCAAACCAACTTTCTTATATTCAGTCTTAACATAACTTCAAATTCTTAAACACTTTTATCAACTATAATTATATAAATGTGCATAAATTAGCATAAAATAATCAACCAACAGTAACTCTTGAACCGTCCAAGCTAGAGACACCAAACCAACTTCAGGCTATCGTAACTTCAAATTCGTAAAACTTTTCCCACTATAATGATACAAATTTACATACATTTCCATAAATAACTCACCAACAATAACTTTTGAACTGTTCAAGCTAGAAACACCAAACCAACTTTCACAGGTTCAGGCTATCCTATCCTAATAGTCAATTCACACGCTAGCACGCTAGCCTGCACACCACATTGTCTTCAGGAAATGTACTTTTCTAGTTCCATTTCATTTCTCCAAGTGTAACATTAAAATGCAAGGTTATATTGTTCCCACTGTTTGCCATTACTGCTAGCAGTTTTCTCAGTAGTAACTATGTAACTGTAATACCAATGTGTTCTTTATGCATCAAGGAGACACATTCAGAGGAATATCAGATCAAAATACAAGGTGTTTTTTCAGGAGCTGTTTCTACATTGTGATACAAATCTGTCTGGTCGGTCTCCACCATGTTTCCCCGCCCTTCCTCTCTTTAAACAAACTCTTTCTGATAACACACTGTTGATTTACAAGAAATATCTGTGTGTGTGTGTTTATTGAGAGCAAATTTGATCCTGTCGTCCAAGGAACCAAGAGAGGCGGTCTCAAGATGGCACAGATTAGCTATACTGGGTCTGACACACTATTTTGTTGGCTGAGACTGAACACCGACTCTGAGTCAATGGAGCCTCACTGTACCAGGTGTGTTTATACCTGCTCTCCTGAGTGTGCTGAACTTAATTAACAACAACAGAACAACCAGGGGAGAAGAAACATCATCAACGAGAACACTGAACATTACTCTGTTTATTATCTGCTCCGCTCCCTCTCTCTGCTCCCTCCCTCCCTAATTTCCCCTCCATGTAGGTAGCTAGCTAATGTATGTTTCTGTCTCAGGGAGAGAGAGATTTCAGTTCCATTCCAGGCCTGACAGACAGCAGCAGACGTCTCTGTGGGGGGGATGAAAGGTCTTTGTACCCTAGGGATCCTAAGGTCACCTTTGACAATGTGAAGAAAGGACAAATGCCAAGAAAATATAAAAAATACCAACTTTGCTTTGTGTGTAGGTGTGTGCATGCTTTTGTGAGTATGTATGTATGTGTGTGTGTATCTGTGAGTGAGAGTGTGTGTGTCTTAGACAGCAGGGTCCAGTCGATGATCTCCCAGAGGAGGATGTTTGGTATGCTGGCGGCACTGCTCTCTTCACAAGGCTCCGGCAGGGAAAGGCTGTTTCTGTGTTCATAAATGGACATTTAAGCATAAATACTGAGGTACTCCATGTGTGTAATATCCCCCTTTTTAAAATCCTACTGTATAAGATCTTGCCATTAATCAGATTGTGTAGGGAGATATCCATTACATCAAAACAAATAGAAGGAATACATACTGGACCTCCATCCCCACAACCCCCACACACAGAAACCCCAGCTGCCAGATCGATAGGAGCCAGTGGCCAGCTGTGAGTGAATAGAATTTAAAGAGCCTCTCATCACAACCTATGAGGATCCAGAGGGGCGGGACTCAGGTCAATCAAATCAATCAAATGTATTTATAAAGCCCTTTTTACATCAGCAGATGTCACAAAGTGCTTATACAGAACCCAGCCTAAAACCCCAAAGAGAAAGCAATGCAGGTCCCATCAATCATCCCTCCCGTCTCTCAGAAAGAAGCCCGATTGGCTGAAGGCCACTTATCTTACTCCGTCCCCTTATACAGCCTCTGTGTTTGACTGTATGCTCTGATTTAGGTCACTTTTGACTGGAAGTTTAGCATATCTGAAATGTGGATTGTGCACAATCTGTCTTCTTCTGTTTGGTCACCATACAGTATAATAATGCACCATACATACATAACAACTTAATTTATATAGCACTTTTCAATACAAGTAACAAAATACGAGGAGAATAAAAGAATATAGCAAATTAAAATCATACATTGAAATCAAAAGCATCTTTATAAAAGTGGAGTGGCTGCAGCATAATCAGAGGTGGACAGCAAATAGTGCTGAAAGTAATTCATTTCAACAATTGTATCCATTTGTAACGTTTGTCGTCGGAAGGAGACCAAGGTGCAGCGTGGTAGGTGTACATTCTTTTATTTTAATGTTCCACCAAGAAAAAAACAATAAACAATACAACGAATGAAAAGTACAAACTACATGCACTCAAACAAAGACAAGATCCCACACTGAAGGAGGGAAAAAGGGCTGCCTAAGTATGATCCCCAATCAGAGACAGCTGCCTCTGATTGGGAACCACACTCGGCCAAACACAAAGAAATAGAGAACATAGAATACCCACCCCAAATCACACCCTGACCTAACCAAATAGAGAAATAAAACGGCTCTCTAAGGTCAGGGCGTGACACCATTTTAATTCGACTTTGTGGAAGCCTATTTCTTCCTATGAAAAAAACAAGAGGTAGGTCTACCTGTTTCAACACAATCTCACACTCAATTCGTGCAAATATGTACAAAAAGTATTTCAGCAGATTTCGTGCATTTTTGTGTGTTTTTGTGAGGCTTAATTCATGTGAAAATACAAAAAATAAAAACTTAGTTCGTAGGGAAAGATACACAAAAAATTTCGACTTCATTCATCAGACTTTTTTTTGGGGGGGGGGCAAACTTAATAACAATCTTTTGACACCTATTGGAGCAATGCATTTTGGGCAATTGTGTTCTACACTGACTTTTTGTGTACCAAATTAATTTATATACAAAAACTAACGTTTTAACAACCCAATATTGTTAATCAACCAGGTTGTCACCGAAATACTTAAAATATAATAGCCTTATGTTTTGCTATTTTTTTTATTCATGCCAATGCTGTTTTCTATGCCAAACTCAGCAAAAAAAGAAACATCCTCTTACTGTCAACTGCGTTTATTTTCAGAAAACTTAATATGTGTAAATATTTGTATGAACATAACAAGATTCAACAACTGAGACATAAACTAAACAAGTTTCACAGACATGTGACTAACAGAAATGGAATAATGTCTCCCTTAACAAAGGGGGTCAAAATCAAAAGTAACAGTCAGTATCTGGTGTGGCCACCAGCTGTTTTAAGTACTGTAGTGCATCTACTCCTCATGGACTGCACCAGATTGGCCAGTTCTTGCTGTGAGATGTTACCCCACTCTTCCACCAAGGCAAGTTCCCGGACATTTCTGGGGGGAAGGTCCCTAACCCTCACCCTCCGATCCAACAGGTCCCAGACGTGCTCAATGGGATTGAGATCCGGGCTCTTTGCTGGCCATGGCAGAACACTGACATTCCGGTCTTGCAGGAAATCCCACACAGAACGAGCAGTATGGCTGGTGGCATTGTCATGCTGGAGGGTCATGTCAGGATGAGCCGGCAAGAAGGGTACCACATGAGGGGAGAGGATGTCTTCCCTGAAACGAACAGCGTTGAGATTGCCTGCCAACGACAACAAGCTTAGTCCGATGATGCTGTCCCAGACCATGACGGACCCTCCACCTACAAATCGATCCCGCTCCAGAGTACAGGCCTCGGTGTAACGCTCATTCCTTCAATGATAAACTCGAATCCGACCATCACCCCTGGTGAGACAAAACCCCGACTCGTCAGAGAAGAGCACTTTTTGCCAGTCCTGTCTGGTCCAGCGACGGTGGGTTTGTGCCCATAGGCGACGTTGTTGCCGGTGATGTCTGGTGAGGACCTGCCTTACAACAGGCCTACAAGCCCTCAGTCCAGCCTCTCTCAGCCTATTGCAGACAGTCTGAGCACTGATTGTGCATTCCTGGTGTAACTTGGGCAGTTGTTGTTGCCATTCTGTACCTGTCCCACAGGTGTGATGTTCGGATGTACCGATCCTGTGCAGGTGTTGTTACACGTGGTCGGTCTGTCACCGCGAGGACGATCAGCTGTCCGTCCTGTCTCCCTGTAGCGCTGTCTTAGGCGTCTCACAGTACGGACATTGCAATTTATTGCCCTGGCACCATCTGCAGTCCTCATGCCTCCTTGCAGCATGCCTAAGGCACGTTCACGCAAATGAGCAGGGATCCTGGGCATCTTTCTTTTTGTGTTTTTCAGAGTCAGTAGAAAGGCCTCTTTAGTGTCCTAAGTTTTCATAACTGTGACCTTAATTGCCTACCGTCTGTAAGCTGTTAGTGTCTTAACGACCGTTCCACGGGTGCATGTTCATTAATTGCTTATGATTCATTGAACAAGCATGGGAAACAGTGTTTAAACCCTTTACAGTGAAGATCTGGGAAGTTATTTGAATTTTTACGAATAATCTTTGAAAGACAGGGTCCTGAAAAAGGGACGTTTCTTTTTTTGCTGAGTTTAGTTTTCGCTTAATACTTTGGGATACTGGTCCTATGTCGGATTTTATGAGGGTTGCCAGATTGGAGTAAAAAGCTGTATTTGTCAGATTTTTTTGTTGTATCGAATAAGGTATTTTATTGAGGAATGGGGATACATTTTCATGATGGGAAATTAATGAATCAATAAATGTGGGGAAACAGAAGACCTGAAAAAAAAATCGGTTTGGTTTAAAAATAAGTCTGGACTATGATCAATTAAGCCATGTCAATGCAGTTAAACAGGTTAATGTAACATAATGAATTATGTTGGCTTACACTTATGGCACTTCCTCGGCCGTTTCATGATGATTATTACTGTCATGTCAATCATTTTATATACTTAGGCATATGCCAGCATTGTTGGCCTACTGCCTCTGCCCAGAGGCCTACTAGGCTTTCATGGCAACAGCCGTTAGAGCTCACTTTGCCACATATGAGCCCTGGTTGCAGCTTTCACTTTCTTCCGCTACACTCGTGCCAGCTTTGGGATCACGTCTAGTTATCTGATCTAGTGGTGGGAAGCATTCTGCTTTTCAACAATGTGTTGGGTGTAATTACATTGATATATCTAGTGAGCAATGGATAAGCAACAATGGGTGTGATGGATAGACTTAGTCACTATATGTGTGATCAAGCCTTACATCAAATTTGACAGAAACTGAATGGAAAGTGCTATGCCTTATTCAGAAGAAAATTCTCTGTGACTAGACATTTACATAAGTTAACTTACCAGTGTGGACCCAAAACAAACACATTTTACACATTTACAAACTACCTGTTTAAAGTGTTATTACATCCATGGTGTTCTTTTTTATTTATTTTTTATTTTTATTTAACCTTTATTTAACTAGACAAGTCAATTAAGAACAAATTCTTATTTACAATGACGGCCTACCAAAAGGCAAAAGGCCTCCAGCGGGGATGGGGGCCTGGGATTAAAAATAAAAATATAAGACAAAATACATCAGACAAGAGAGACACCACCACACCACATAAAGAGATACCTAAGACAACAACACCTCATGGCAGCAACACATGACAACACAGCGTGGTAGCAACACATGACAACAACACGGTAGCAACACAACATGGCAGAAGCACAACATGGTAGCAGCCCAAAACATGGTACAAACATTATTGGGCACAGACAGCAGCACAAAGGGCAAGAAGGTAGAGACAACAATACATCACAGGAAGCAGCCACAACTGTCAGTAAGAGCGTCCATGATTAAGCCTTTGAATGAAGAGATGGAGATAAAACGGTCCAGTTTGTGTGTCTTTGGCAGCTTGTTCCAGTCGCTAGCTGTGACCCAGAAATGAGTGTGCTTTGGGGACCTTTAACAGAATGTGACTGGCAAAACGGGTGTTGTATGTGGAGGATGAGGGCTGCAGTAGGTATCTCAGATAGATTAGCTTCAGTTACTCCTCCCTATCTAATACCCTGACAGTGATCCACATCATATGGATAGAATAATGTAAGTGTGTTATACAGCAAAACACAACTAATCTTTTTTTAGGATGCAAACCAGAAATATGAATCACTGTTGATCAGTGGTGTAAAGTACTTAAGTAAAAATACTTTAAAGTACTACTTAAGTAGTTTGTTTGGGTATCTGTACTTTACTTTACTATTTCTATTTTGACAACTTTTACTTTTACTTCACTGCATTCCTAAAGAAAATATTGTACTTTTTACTCCATACATTTTCCCTGACAACCAAAAGTACTCGTTACATTTTGAATGCTTAGCAGGACAGGAAAATGGTCCAATTCAAGCACTTATGAACACGTGGTCATCCCTATCGCCTCTGGCTTGGCAGACTCAATAAACGCATTATTTTGTAAATAATGTCTGAGTGTTGGAGTGTGCCCCTGGCTATCCATACATCTTAAAAACAAGAAAATGGTGCCATCTGCTTTGCTTAATATAAGGAATTAATTTTATTATTTATAATTGTACTTTTACTTTTGATACTTAAGTATATTTTAGCAATTCCATTTACTTTTGATACTTAAGTAAATTTAAACCCAAATACTTTTAGACTTTAACTCAAGAAATATTTTACTGTCTGACTTTCACTGTTACTTGAGTAACTTTCTATTAAGATATCTATACTTTTACTCAAGTATGACAATTGGGTAGTTTTTCCACCACTGCTGTTGATCCATCCTGTTCTGATCTAATGAGATGGATGTAAGATTTCCTACCGCCTAGAATCAAGGCCTTTCCCACTCATGAAGGACGAAGCTACAGTAGGCTCCTCTTGGTTCTCATTGACGAAGACTGAACTCAAGTTAGGGGTTATATGTCAGACTCTCCTATACCACTTTGCCTAAAATGTTATACACCAGAGGTTGTAAATAAACCCTTTTAAGGTGATATAACTTGTATCATTATTATAGGGCTCTGAAACGCATAGCTAAATGGCTTGAGTCTGAGTATTTCGCCCTGGAAATTGCTGCTGAAATTGAACATATATTAGGGTTAGGACATTTTATTAATTTCAGACTCGCATATACCACTATTCCCAACATCTTATACCCCATAGGTTGTAAGTAAACCCTTTTAAAGCTGATATAACTTAGCCTTGTATAAAATGCAATATGAAAGAAATGGTGTAATGTATAGTGCCTTCGGAAAGTATTCACACCCCTTGACTTTTTCCACATTTTGTTACGTTACAACCTTATTCTAAAAGGGATTAAATAGTATTTTTCCCTCATCAATGTACACACAATACCCCATAATGACAAAGAAAAAACGGTTATTTTTACATTTTTGCAAATGTTTTAAAAATAAAAAACTGAAATATGACATTTACATGAGTATTTAGACCCTTTACTCAGTACTTTGTTGAAGCAGCTTTGGCAGCGATTACAGCCTTGAGTCTGCTTGGGTTTGACGCTACAAGCTTGGCACACATGTATTTGGGGACTTTCTTCCAATCTTCTCTGCAGATCCTCTCAAGCTGTCAGGTTGGATAGGGAGTGTCGCTGCACAGTTATTTTCAGGTCACTCCAGAGATATTCGATCAGGGTTCGGGTTCAGGTCCAGGCTCTGACTGGGCCACTCAAGGACATTCAGAGACTTGTCCCAAAGCCACACCTGTGTTGTCTTGGCTGTGTGCTTAGGGTCATTGTCCTGTTGGAAGGTGAACCTTCACCCCAGTCTGAGGTCCTGAGCGCTCTGGAGCAGGTTTTCATCAATTATCTCTCTGTACTTTGCTCCGTTCATCTTTCCCTTGATCCTGACTAGTCTCCCAGTCCCTGCCATTGAATAAAACCCCCACAGCATGATGCTGCCACCACCATGCTTCACCGTAGTGATGGTGCCAGCTAGGGTTGCAAAGGGTCGGAAATATTTCCAGAAATCTTCCATGGGAAGTTAAGCCCGGGAATTTGGGGAATTTTGCTCATATTCATCAAAAAAATTTGCTTATAACAGTGAACCTTTTTTGTGGGATACACAGAAGGCAATTATAGGTCTTGTGGCATATTTTGGTTAAACTATCCTCAATTCAATGGAATTGTAAGAGAAGAAATCCGTACTGCCCTGCCCACTTCACTGTTGCTCCAAGCAGAGGAAACTGCAGTTCTGAAATACATCAGAAAGTATGAAGACTTCTGCCTGAGGCAGAAGGTTGGAAAGTGACAGTGAAGATGAGGCCTCAGAGTCTGATGTTCAAGAGGTGGACATTGAGGAAGTCCAGGAAGAAGAAGCTTGAGAAGCCTGAGAGGAAGACAACCAAAGCTTTAGTTTCTAGACTATAATTTTACAGATGTATGGTGAAAACGTTTTTGGGAGATGCGATGGATCATTGGGGATCATTCAATATTCCCTTTCTTTAGTTGTTCAGTGAAATCATCCCATGTGAAGAGTCAACTCATTTAATTAAAGTTCAATTCGTAACTAAATTTTTTTTTATTTTTTTTTTCTGTTGGAAGGATTTCATCATTTGCAATCATGTCTAAGGTAAAAGGTTTATGTTTCTGTCTCCATATGATATGGTAAATACGTATATCCAATGCAAAAAACATCTACATTGAAATGGTATTAATATTAATTTGCATATATTTCCGTTAATTCCCATATATTCCCATTAAGTCACATATATTCCTGTTAATTCCCAAGGAAAGTTTCCACCTCTGAATATTCCCCAAAATATGCAACCCTAGTGCCAGGTTTCCTCCAGATATGACGCTTGGCATTCAGGCCAAAGAGTTCAATCTTGGTTTCATCAGACCAGAGAATCTTGTTTCTCATGGTCTGAGAGTCCTCTACGTGCCTTTTGGAAAACTCCAAGAGGGCTGTCATGTGCCTTCCGTCTGGTCGCTCTACCATAAAGGCCTGTTTGGTGGAGTGCTGTAGAGATGGTTGTCCTTCTGAAAGGTTCTCCCATCTCCAAAGAGGAACTCTAGAGCTCTGTCAGAGTGACCATCGTGTTCTTGGTCACCTCCCTGACCAAGGCCCTTCTCCCCCGACTGCTTAGTTTGACTTTCAATGCTGCAGAAATGTTTTGGAACCCTTCCCCAGATCTGTGAATCGACACAATCCTGTCCCAGAGATCCAAGGACAATTCCTTCAGCCTCATGGCTTGATTTTTGCTCTGATATGCACTGTCAACTGTGGGACCTTATATAGACAGGTGTGTGCCTTTCCAAATCATGTCCAATCAATTGAATTTACCCCAGGTGGACTCCGATCAAGTTGTAGAAACAACTCAAGGATGATCATTGGAAACAGGATGCACCTGAGTTCAATTTCGAGTCTCATAGCAAAGGGTCTGAATACTTACGTAAATAAAACATATATATACATTTTAATACATTTGCAAAAATTTCTAAAAACCTGTTTTCACTTTGACATTATAGGGTATTGTGTGTAGAGTGCTGAGGATTTGTATTTATTTAATCCATTTTAGAATAAGGTTGTAATGTAACAAAATGAGGAAAAAGTCAAGAGGTTCTGAATACTTTCCGAAGACACCGTACATGTAAAAAAGGCCATGCCGCTCCTCCCTGTCTACCTAACTTCCCCTCACAGTTCCTTCAGTTTCCTTTAAGTCCCATTACTTTGGCTGCTCAGTCTACCTTCTTTATCACTCATCCGCTTTGAAATGCACATCTGGACACTGCACCCTTCCACTCAGGTCAGAGTGTTATCGTCATCCGAAGGGAGAAGACGCATGTTTCTGAGGACTTTTTACATTTACATTACATTTAAGTCATTTAGCAGACGCTCTTATCCAGAGCGACTTACAAATTGGTGCAAATTGGTGCATTCACCTTATGATATCCAGTGGATATCATATTGTCCATAGTAACACGAATGTCTGAATTTTGTGCGTGCATCGAACCACAAACCACAACAATAAGATGTGTGTGTGTGTGTGTCTGTGGGTGTGTGTGTGGTGGTGACTATCAAGAGTACAGTGATGGGCAAGAACATGTTCAAACCGGACCAATCAGTTATAAGTATATAGCGGCGGTGAGGGCTTTCACAGCCGACCGCTCTGATGGTGAGGCATACCATCCAACCGTTTTTATATGGTCCTTCTAGACTGATTTAGTGACCAACGGTTTTTTACATGGTCCGTTATTTCTCCGGATTTAGCGACCAATAGTTTTTACAGTACACGAAAAAGTGGAGCCTTTAAATGCATTATGAAGAAAATTGTGTAATGTAGGCTCCACGAAATATGAAATGTGTTATGAAGAAAATCGTATAGGCCTAATGTTGCCTACACAAATAAAGCGCCTTTCTGACTACAAGTGCAAAGTAATAAGCGAAAACAAGCATAGAAAACAGTATTGGCATTAATAAAAAACAAAACAACGTATTTTTCACGCCCTGACCTTAGAGATCCTTTTAATTCTCTATTTGGTTAGTTCAGGGTGTGACTAGGGTAGGCAATCTATGTTTTCTATTTCTTTGTTGGCCTGGTATGGTTCCCAATCAGAGGCAGCTGTCAATCGTTATCTCTGATTGGGGATCATATTTAGGCAGCCTTTTCCCACCTATTGTTTGTGGGATCTTGTTTTTGTGTAGCTGCCTGTGAGCAGCCCAGAACGTCATGTTTCGTTTTCTTCTGTATTGTTTTTGGTGAGTTTCATATTTATTAAACATGTGGAACTCTAAGTACGCTGCGCCTTGGTCCATTCATTCAGACGAGCGTGACAGTATTGTTAATCAACCAGGTTGTCACTGACATAATTAGAATATAATAGTATTCTTCATAATGCATTCATAATGCATTTAAAGGCTCCACTTTTTCATGTACTGTAAAAACTATAATAGTATTATATTCTAATTATTTCAGTGACAACCTGGTTGATTAACAATATTGGGCTGTTAACACGTTTGTTTTTTTATACAAATAAATGTGGGACACAAAAAATGGCAGTGAAGAACACCATTGCACCTCAAGCATTGCTCTAATAACCTTCAAAAGATTGTTCTGAAGTTTGCAAAAATGTGTTTCTTTTCACACTAATTAAGCCACACAAAAACGCACAAAAACGCACCTAATCTGACATACTTTTTCTAAATATTTGCATGAATTGAGTGTGAGATTGTGTTGGTTTGACAGATACAGTTATGCTGTCCATAGATTTGTCAGTATAGCGTAATCCTCCAATACTGTCACCATGCACTCCTTAAATACCCCCGTGTCTGGGAAGGGCTTGGTGTTTTTGGTTAAAACCAGGGCTCATATTGAGTGAGGGTATACCATACCCTTTGTTAAAGAAAAGGGAAAAAAGGATACCTATTGTTAGCTTTATATTTTGAAATAAATAAAAAGTATCTAGATAATATAAATCGTTCAATTACAATGCTTAACTCCTTGATGGCTTATGCTAGAAACAAGTTATAAAATACCCACAAAAGACGTGACTCTGTTGCGTATGGGGATATATTGATTCCCTACTATGACATTCTGAAGCTGAGCTGCAGCTTTAAATATTGGAGGAGACTTTGCTATCCCTATTAATTCAGCTTTTCACTTTCTGAAAAGAGAAGATGTTTAAACCCAGGCAGCTTTTAGGGAAGCATTTCTGTTGTTGGGTTAAGCAATGGACTAGTAGCCAGCAATTGAAGCTTAAATTGTTCTGCGTCGCTCGAGCCTCTGTCTGGGTGGAAAGGTAGCTTTTGAAAGTGCCATGCTTAGATTAATAAGGATGCCTAATATTTCATTATTTGCAAACAACTGTTTCGTTGCAAACAAGACACTCTGCTTTAACATTGTGGAAATGTGGTAAGAATGCCTATTTCCATGTCAATTCTTCCCTGAAACTTCTATTGTCATTATCTACCTTTCTTTTGAGACTTATTCAGAGGACATTTTCTCTTGATTGCAATCTGTTTTCCCCCAATTAATGCACAAAGAAATATAAAACAAATTTAATAGAGACATTGGTGATTTTATCAGTGTAATCAGATCGAAAATATTTGGATATGTTATTGACATTGAACTGATTATATAGCCTACTAACCGGATGTGTAAAAAATTGTGTTTAATTTGCCTATCAATTGGGCCACTATTATGTTCTGTTCTGCCGACTATTAGCTGAGAAAAAAAATGCAGAGGCCAAACCTATTGCTAACCCTTGCTGTACACTAACTAGCCTATTATAGTTAAGTGGGGATATGAGGCAGGTGGCCATTTTTTGTCTCGCCTAGGGCGGCAGAATGTCCAGAGCACATAATTTTTTGGGGTGCACATATGTGGGAGGTCGCATACCGGGAAGAAATTAAATCTACTTTCACCCCTGGGGCCAAATAAAACAACCTCTGACTTCTTATCATTGAGCTGGAGAAAATTGTCGGACATCCAACATTTGCTGTCAGCAAGACATTTGTGAAGGGTAGCTGCACTAGCTTGGTCACTGGGTCTGATTGGTAAATAAAGCTGTGTGTTATCTGCATAGCAGTGAAACTCAGTGTTATGATTGCGGAAGACGTCACCAAGGGGAAGAATGTAAAGGGAAAAAAGGATGGGGCCCAGAGTGAATAGGTGCTGGGGATGATACTGAACTACCACATAGATATTACCTGAACCAGTGATGGGCAATGCCAGAGATTCTCACCCACCTCTCCAGCTGGTTTCAATAAAGCCGTTTCTGTGCTGCGAAGTGAGCGGAAGTCTGACTGGAATTTTTCAAATAAGTTGTTCAAACTCAAATAAGCTTATACACTTATACTCAATATGATCCGAAAATGGATTGTAGGATAGAGAGGAGATAGAGATGCTACTCTCTTCCCACGCTACGGTCAAATCTCATCTGCTCCAAATTAGCTACAATGTAACTGTGTGAGGGAGAATGTTAGAGCAGCAAAGCCCAAATACCACCCCCTAAAGTTCACACTGAGACGAGAGAGAGAAAGAGAGCGATAGGAAGAGCAAGAGACAGCTACTTTAGAAATGGTCTACGCTTTGACATTTTATCAAATTGTTCATAAGTGAAAATATCCATGCAGAAAATTAATCATCAACCAAAGAACCCCCCACTCGTCAGAGTTCGTTGACATTGACAGACTCAGGTCCAAATAGTATTTGTTTTCTTTCAAATACGTTATCTGATTTAGCTTCCCCCAGACTAATGGAAGCAATGGAATAGTCTCAAAAGTAAAACTAAAATAGAGTCACAAAAAAGGAACTAAGGTCAGGACGTGACAGTACCCCCCCCAAAGGTGCGGACTCCGGCCGCAAAACCTAAACCCATAGGGGAGGGTCTGGGTGGGCATCTGTCCGCGGTGTCGGCTCTGGCGCGGGACGTGGACCCCACTCCACCATAGTCTTGGCCTACTTACGTGGCGCCTTTGGAGTGGCGACCCTCGCCGCCAACCTCGGACTGGGGACCCTTTCAGCGGGCCCCAAATAGACGGGAGACTCCGGCAGCGCTGGACAGGTGGGAGACCCCGGCAGCGCCGGAGTGTAGGACGACTCCGGCAGCGCCGGAGTGAAGGGCGGCTCCGGCATCGCTGGAGTGACGGGCAGCTCCTGGCTGACGGGCAGCTCAGGCAGCTCCTGACTGACGGGCGGCTCAGGCAGCTCCTGACTGACGGGCGGCTCAGGCAGCTCCTGACTGACGGGCGGCTCTGGCAGCTCCTGACTGATGGGCGGCTCTGGCAGCTCCTGACTGACGGGCGGCTCTGGCAGCTCAGGACAGACGGGCGGCTCTGGCAACTCAGGACAGACGGGCGAACCTGGAGGGAGGAGACGGAGAGACAGCCTGGTGCGTGGGGCTGCCACAGGACCCACCAGGGGGAGACCTACAGGAGGCCTGGTGCTTAGAGGAGGCACCGGATGGACCGGGCTGTGGGGGAGCACTGGAGCTCTGGTGCGCAGCCTTGGCACCACTCCTCCAGGCTGGATATCCACTTTAGCCCGGACCCTCCAGAATGCAGGCACAGGTTGAACCGGGCTGTGGGTTAGCACTGGACATCTGGTGCATACCACTCGCACCTCTCCCTTAGGCTCAATGCCCACATTCGCCCGGCACGAGCGGAGCGCAGGCATAGGACGCACTGCACCCTCCCAGCGCCCCGGAGACACAGCACGCAGAGCCGGCGCAGGATACCCTGGGCCGAAACGGCGTACCTGAGACCAGACACGCTAAGCCGGCACAACACGCCCTGGCTGGATGCCCACACCCGCATGGCACTTGCGGAGGGCTGGCCTATAGCTCACCGGGCTATGAGCGCGTACTGGCGACACTGTGCGCTTGACCGCATAACACAGTGTCTGACCAGTACTGCGCTGCTTACGATAAGCACGAGGAGTGGGCTCAGGTCTCCAACCTGACTCTGCCACACTCCCCGTGTGCCCCCCCCAAAATCTTTGGGGGCTGCCTCTCGTGCCTGTCACGCTGCCGTGCTACCTCCTCATATCGCAGCCGCTCAGCTCTCGCTGCCTCCAGTTCTTCCTTGGGGCGACGATATTCCCCAGCCTGAGCCCAGGGTCCCTTACCATCCAAAATCTCCTCCCAAGTCCAGAAGTCCAGAACCCTCTGCTCCTGGTTACCACGCTGCTTGTTCCTTTTTTGGTGGGTGATTCTGTAACGGATCTCCTCTTCGTCGGATGAGGAGTAGCAAGGATCGGACCAATGTGCAGCGTGGTAAGTGTTCGTCATTTTATTAAACTGAACTGAACACTACAATACAAAGTAAACAAAAAAAGAACAACCGAAACAGTTCCGTCTGGAAACTAATAATAAGACAGAAAACAATCACCCACAACACACAATGAAAAACAGGCTACCTAAATATGGCTCCCAATCAGAGACAACGATAGACAGCTGCCTCTGATTGGGAACCATACCAGGCCAAACACATAGAAATACAACAACATAGAAAAAGAACATAGACTGCCCACCCCAACTCACGCCCTGACCAAACTAAAATAGAGACACAAAAAAGGAACTAAGGTCAGGACGTGAGAACAACTTAGTTTACATCTCTGTTAGTGAGCATTTCTCCTTTGCCAAGATAATCCATCCACCTGACAAGTGTGGTATATCAAGAAGCTGAATAAACAGCATGATCATTACACAGGTGCACCTTGTGCTGGGGACAATAAAAGGCCACTCTAAAATGTGCAGTTTTGTCACACAACACAATGCAACAAATGTCTCAAGTTTTGAGGGAGCGTGCAATTGGCATGCTGAATGTAGAAATGTCCAACAGAGCTGTTGCCAGAGAATTTGATGTTCATTTCCCTACCATAAGGCACCTCCAACATTGTTTTAGAGAATTTGTCAGTACGTCCAACCGGCCTCAACAGCAGACCACGTGTAACCATGCCAGTCCAGGACCTCCACATCCAGCTTCTTTACCTGCGGGATCATCTGAGACCAGCCACCCGGACAGCTGATGAAACTGAGGAGTATTTATGTGTGTAGTAAAGCCCTTTTGTTGGGAAGAAAATATTCTGATTGGCTGGGCCTGGCTTCCCAGTGGGTGGGCCTATGTCCTCACAGGCCCATCCATGGCTGCTCCCCTGCCCATTCATTTGAAATCCATAGATTAGGGCCTAATTTATTAATTTAAATTGACAGATTTCCTTATATGAACTGTAACTCAGTAAAATCTTTGAAATTGTTGCATGTTAAGTTTATATTTTTGTTCAGTGTAGTTTATTTTGCCAGTTCTTTGGAATTTTCTAAATAGATCAACAATTCCACATTGAACACTACATGGTGATAAACTACGGACACGATATCTGTTTGGTGAGTAGGCATATGCTTAATTATTCTGATGAAAATACGCTCTGTCTTTATCACACTAATGTTATTGCATATTTTCAGTGGAATCTGTATATGTTTAGGGGGGCTATAGCCTAGGCTAACCAATTATAAATTGCACTTGCAGTTCGAAAAGTAAAATCTTTGAAATTGTTGCATGTTGTGTTCATATTTTTCTTATATAAGTACAATCATTACACTCAAATAATGAGTATAACTTCAAATCCTCAACAGATAGTGTAACGTTCTAAACTTCTTATTTTCAATAACGGCCTAGGAAAAGTGGGTTAAATTCCTTATTCAGGGGCAGAACGACAGAGTTGTACCTTGTCAGCTCGGGGATTTGATCTTGCAACCTTTCGGTTACTAGTCCGACGCTCTAACCACTAGGCTACGCTGCCTACCCAAAATGCAGATAGCTAGAGAGTGAGAGAGACATGTGAACATTACAGATCTAGCTAGCTATGTCTGGATATAAATGCCTATAAGTTGCGGCGCAATCAGCTGCTCAAACAGGCATGGGCTGGGGAAAGGTTTGTATTTCTTGCCAAAAGAGGAAAATAGAAGAAAGTTTTGGATGGAGGCAGTAAGGCGAGAGACGTTTACACCATCAAAAGGCTTAGCCTTACGCAGTAACCACTTCCTCAAAACTGACTTTATGTACAACAGCGACCAGCTGGGGAAATTACAGTTCACTCCAGGACAAAATCGCCTTAAACGTGATGCGGTCCCCATTGTTTTTGCTTTTAAAAACACAACAGAGATGACCAGATAATCCGGGGCCGTCATGAAAAGAGAGAGATTTGAGGTAAATTAGTTAACGTTTACTAACTGTTACAAAGCTAGCTAGCAGTGTTGTAGTACTCTAGACCGGTCTCAAGACCACATATTGAGTGTCTCGGTATTGTCTTGGTGTCGAATACCTTTTTACTCGGTCTTGACTCAGTCTCGGACAATGAAGACTCGTAATTTCTTCCAGAGACCAGTAAAATGACTGGGCTTCCTACTTTAATTGTAACATACTGTCCTTTACTTTTGTTGAAAAATATCCTCAAACTTTGTCGCATTTCCTTGATTCGCTAGTAGGGACGAGTTGGGAAATTGAAAGTTGCATGCTCACTATTATTAATGGGAAACTGGGGGATGACCTGTTTTGGTTAGTGATCATTTGTAGTTTTGTTTATCTATTATAGACCTGTTTTGGTTAGTGATCATTTGTAGTGTCTCTCTATTTGCCCTCAGCGTGGACTCTTTTCACCTTCTGAATGTGTAAAGGATCCATATGTTGTTCTGAAATATGAACACAGAAATACAGGACATTTTGAACTCTTATTATGGTGGTGAATTGACAGAATTCCTGTCTTGGTCTTGACTCTGACTCGATTTGCACCGGTCTAGGTCTTGAATCGGTCTTGCTTTAGGTAGTCTCAAACACAACACTGCTAGCTAGTCTGCCAATTAATGAGACATACATTTGATTACGTCTAGTATCATTAGCTACACCAATTACTGCCTAATAGCTATATTAGAGACATCTTGTTGCTACGATGAAATGGGTAAACTAGACAATTTCCACTGTCTGACAGTTGAGTTGTCTAGCTAGCTAGCATTGTGAGCCAATGGCAGTCTCTGCTAGACTAGCTATCATGTCTCATGGCAAAACTCTGTGGTGCAGACATTAGGTGGTGTGAGAACAAAACAGTCCAGGACATTTAGAATACACATTTGCAAGCTTGCAGTCTATGTTATCATCCCAAACTTTTCAGACATACCGTTGTGTGCATCTGATTGACAGCTGCCGGTCATACCTTTTTTTGCAGATCAAAACAAACGCAGGATCATGACGAATCGTCAATACATTGGCTAGATCAAAGATACAATAGCTCATTCATATGGTGGCAAAACACTCAAGGGAATAAGGATTGTATTCAGAAGCATGCTATATATGATGCAGATAGAAATGTCATGCTGAGCTGGGATGGTACCTATAGTCAGACAAAAGTGTGTAGGCTAATCAGTTTTCTTCTGTAGTGTGCATACACTCTTTAAAAAAGGGTTCCAAAAGGGATCTGCGGTTGTCCCCATAGCATAACCATTTTTGGATCAAGGTAGAACCCTTTTTGGTTCCAGGTAAAACCCTTATGGGTTCCATGTACAACCCTTTACACAGAGGTTTCTACATGGAACCCAAAAAGGTTTTACCTGGAACCAAAAAGGGTTCTTCAAAAGGTTATCCTATGGGGACAGCCAAATAACCCTTATAGGTTCTAGATATAACATTTTCTTCAAAGAGTGTACAAATCCTACTTACACATTTCTATGAATTACTATTCCAGATTTTGCTAAATGCATTTGAGCAAGACGATGCTGTGGATGATGCTGTAGAATTTGCTTTGGATGATGATGATGTTGTCGAGCAGAAATAGAGAACCCAAGGGACCAGTAGTAATCAAATCTTGCCAGTCCCCTGGGAGAAGACTTATTTATTCTTCTGACAGAAGAGTTGGCTGAGAGTTGTGAAGATACAGCAGACGAAAATGCAGGTGATGCAGGTGATGAAAAAGATACCACCTGGGAGATGACATCAGATGAAAAGGATTCAGAGGAAGAAAATCCAGATACTATCGGAGTTGATGAAGAGCCGAGAGCAGACCACAGACCAGGAAAACAAAGATCATTCCTGGTCTTTGAGAGCAGCTGTCAGGTTTTGGCCAGGACTGTTCTGGTTTTTTGTCACTAGATGTCCCCATTGCACCTTTTTTGTACCTTTTGTTTTTGCCCTTGCTCTAATTATTGTTTGCACCTGTATGTCGTTCCCTTGTTAGTATTTAATCCCTGTGTGTTCCTCAGTTCCTTGCTCAGTGTTTGTATGTTAGCACCCAGCCCCAGCCCAAGCCTTGTTGTGAACATATATTTTTCTCTTGTTGGATTTTCCAGAGGTTCTCTGGTTTTGTTCTTTTGTATTTTGGATTAGTCTTTTGAGGTTTGTTTTTCCCTTGCTGTTTTTACCACTTTGTGGATTTTCTTTGTATTTTGGAAGATATCTATTTTTTTATTAAACCACCATCTCTAGTACTGCTGTGTCTGCCTCATCTTCTGGGTTCTGCCGATTTAGTGACTGTTTCTCGCACCGGGTCCTGACAGCAGCCTGTGTCTCCTTCTTCTGACATGCATGGTTTGCTGTGCCCAGCCATGTCGCTTCATCATCCGCCGGTGCATCAGCACCTTCATAGTTTTAGACTATGAACTAACTGTGTCCCGTAGGTCACAGCAGTACCTGGGAAAGCCAGCCAACCCATGACATCATGCCATTAGGAAACCTCATAATCGCAAGTGCCATCTTGGTCAGTGGAGGAAGTCCAACGCAGGTCCTGAAAATGTTTACGATCATTGGAATTCCTACCATCACCACTCAGACCTACAACCTGCTGCAATCCTCCTATATTGTTCCGGCAGTAAGGAGAGTGTGGTGCAGGAAGCAAGCTCATCTTCTCAGTAACATCAAGGGAACAATCTGTCTGGGTGGCGACAGACGATGTGACTCCCCAGATACGTAGGAAATACAGAAGGGCTTGTAGAAAATGTATTTTCATTTTCATTCAGCAACCTCACACACTACAAGGAGCTGTCTCAGACATTATGCAGTCTATTTTCTGGAAAATAGAATGTTGATCGAATGCATACTTAAAGATTTCCCCCCCTTCTGCCATAGGTCATAATGCTAAATATGGCAGTTATTCCATGGAGATGGAAAGCCTGAAGATGTTCGAGGTGAAGTTGGTGCAGGTAACTACATTTTAGAATTGAAAAGCATCCTCTTTTCAGCTACTGATAATGAATCTGTCTATATTGTGCATTGCCTATTTCCAACTATCTTCTGTTTCAGAGCAAAGAAGTTTCAACCCCTTAAGCTCTAGAACTTAAGGGGTTGAAGCGTTGCTTTGATACCCTGAAAGCTGCTGATTTGCAGGTGGGGGGTCTCGTCACTGATCACCGGTGAAGAAGTACTTCTGTGAAGGGCAGCCCACAGTTAAACACAGGATTGACTCTTGTTATATTGCATACTGTTCACATGTGGTTGTTTTTTCAACTCTATGTAGGCATAGACAGTTATGCACTATGTATGTTCCCTCAGTGGCTCCTTGGGTCATGATGTGTGGTATGTATTTACAATATATGCATGTCAAACATGGTCAGTAATAAAGATTTGAATATAGAATTCTTCTATTGTTTTAAAATAGGAATTAAGAAAAGGCTTAAGGCCAAGGCAAAGAGGAGACTGCAGTGATCTGCAGGCCTGAGTGCCTAGTGTGGTGAATCACCTATACTACTGTGCCGCCACCAGCAGAAGTGATGGAGATCTACTGAAGGCCACGTGGAAATCCATCACAAGGCACATCAATGGTCTCCACTCTGAACACTTCCAGCTATTCCCCTAATGTGAGCATCCTCCATTGGAAGACAGGGAATGGTTGATAAAAGGCAAGTAACAGACTGAAACCTCACCATAATAGAGCCCACCGTTGTAGCCCTTTTCATATTATTCATTTCCAGACACTTGTCATCACACTAAAATATAAATATTTGCATGTAGATATCAACAATAACAATTTTACAGGGTCAAAAGCACACAAAAAGCTGGACATCATTGTCACGTCACCGTTCCTGACATCAGCTCTTGAGTCATACCACCGAGTAGTGATGATCTTTGTGCCCACAAGCCAACACTTTTTCTATGAAGCAACATAACAGTAGTATTGACTGAAAATGTCAAATTCAGATGACTTCAAATTAATTTGGGGGGCGGAGCTCATTAGAATACTACCTAGCAGGCTTTGCAATTGTACATTTTTACATGTACATTTTGGTCATTTAGCAAATGCTTTTATTCAGAGCAACTTCAGTTAGTGCATTCAACGAAGGTAGATAAACAACCACATGTAAAAAGTAACAATTAAAATGTTTCTGTAATCGTTACTGAGAATGCTGCTGTAGTTAAAGTGGTCTGTTGGTTGGTTAACATTACTGAGTACAATTCCAGTTTTGAAACTGGTGAAAAATATCACACGTGACCAAGAGACAGATGTGAGTGTAATCCGAGGTCTGCAGTGGCCATACAGAATTTACTGCGATACAGCCTCCACAGAAGTCAGAGCAAATTTTTTTGGGACGCTTCGCGGAGCAAGCTGTTGTGCCGGAAGTTGTCAAGAAAGTGAGTTTGTGTTTATACAGGACCTCCCACCCCCACCTACCATCAACCAATCATGTTATGTCAATACGGAGATACACGGAACCCTCCGCATTGTTAACATCAACATTTGAGAGACACACGGCGATGTGGTACGGAGCTTTATTTGGCCTCTGCATGCCTCTGGAGGCTCCGCAATTGCATCTCACCCTCCATACGAAGCCTCCGACCACATCAAGCATACATTGGCTTTTAGTCAGTTCTGAAATGTGTAATTTTCAAAATAGGTGTTTCAACTGAAATCGGAAGTTGACATTACTTAACATTTAAAGGCAGCCTGGTAACAGACTTTGGTAAATTGAAACAACTTCTAGTCTGGTTTTTCTGACTAACAAATACTTGTCCTCTCCACTCAGGAGTTTGTCAAATGAACTTGAATAGCTTTGTTAGCACAACTAAAAACAATCGTTGAAGTCGGAAGTTTACATAAACCTTAGCCAAATACATTTAAACTCAGTTTTTCACAATTCCTGACATTTAATCCCAGTAAAGATTCCCTGTCTTAGGTCAGTTAGGATCACCACTTTATTTTAAGAATGTGAAATGTCAGAATAATAGTAATAATAGCTTTTATGTATTTCATCACATTCCCAGTGGGTCAGAAGTTTACAAATACTCAATTAGTATTTGGTAGCATTGCCTTTAAATTGTTTAACTTGGGTCAAACGTTTCGGGTAGCCTTCCTCAAGCTTCCCAAAATAAGTTGGATGAATTTTGGCCCATTCCTCCTGACAGAGCTGGTGTTACTGAGTAAGGCTCCTTGCTGCACTCGCGTAACAGGTAGTCAGCCTGCCACGCAGTCTCCTCGTGGAATGCAATGTAATCGGCCATAATCGGTGTCCAGAAATGCCGATTACCGATTGTTATGAAAACTTGAAATCGGCCCTCATAAATCGGCCATTCCGATTAATCGGTCGACCTCTATTTTATGTATAGGTATTCAATATTCACTATAAACATATCCTGTATATACACCGGTATCCGAAAGAAAGATACCCCTGATTGACAGCACAATGCATGCTGGTATGACTCTTCGGTTTCCTCACCCTAACCTGCGCCAAACAGAGTACACAAACCACCTGTACACAAGATATCTAAAGGTGCTGAAACAGAATAAACTCATCGGTCCCAGAAAGCACATTATATTGCAACTGTAGCATCAAGCTAGGGGAAATAAATACGTGTTTACCAATTGCTAAACGCTTACTCGTTTAGAGTTTCTTCATCGTCTCGTGGCCCATCAGAGTGCACCAACTCATAAAAACTGGTTTACAACACATAACGGTTCAGGCAGTTGGCCACAAATCCTGGGTGCTCTGTGATACACCCCTGCATACCCTCCAAGTAGTTGTTGCAGACTGTAAGTGCTGCAAAGGTTATGCAGTCTGCAACATCTACATGGGGGGTGATGGCCACATGAGCACCTGTTTGAATGTGATCACTGTTAGATTTTGACATCGGCCAAAACGCAGCATGTGAATGACGTTACAATGTTGGAGGCCAGCTAGATGATAATAGATATGGATAGCTTTACAATCATAGGCAAACATATTTGTGCTATGAAGTAGCCAAAATAAAGAAACATTCAACATATATTTTGCTTCATAGATAGCTGACATTCAGGTGGTTGGGCAGTTAGCTAGCTGACTAGCGAGATAGCTACATACCAAATCATCAGTACTATGTGCCGTTTCTGTGCTATCATGACCTCGTTGAGTTGCTGGGGCTCTCTTCCTAGGTTCGTACATATACGGCTGAACAACCTGGCTTTTTAACAACACTCAGGTCTTCGAAATTCATAGTGCTTCTTTGGTTTGGACCAACACACTACTATCAGACAACGCACATTAGCTACCTAGTGAAATAGAATTTTGGCTTTGTTGCTCTTGCCTATTAATGACGTCAATGGCACGTTCTCACATTTGTTTTATTATTTTTGTGCAAAAATGACAAAAAAATCAACTACACAATTCTCTTCCTATCAGAACGGTAGATGTTGGTGCCCCCCTCTCTCTCTCCTCCTTACAAGATCTTGTCTAAGCAGATAGCAAAGAGAGACCTTTTATATTTTTCCAGGCTGAGTCAAACTCTGCGTGGGAAAAAGAGGGAAAGAGGTTGAAGAGGAGAGGAGGGAGGACCGGCAGAGAGGCAGCAGCAGTCTGGAATGTCAATGTGTGGCGCAGTCAGCTCTGACTGATGTGGGATCAGAGTGACGGCTGTATGCAGCGGTACTGTCCACACACCCACACCCACACACACACACACACACACACACACACACACACACACACACACACACACTGAGAAGTGTCAGGGCCTGTCGGCTATTACTGTACGATGTCGCCAAGCATATAGATTACATCAGGTCACCCTGTCAGGTGAGTGTCTATATCAATACAACTGATCTTATGTTGATCAGATATGTCATTTCCTGAACCTACAAACCCCTCGGGACATCATAATATATACAACACTGGTGTTGAGACATCATCATGGCATGGAGCTGCATCACACAGACAGACAGACAGAACGACAGACTGCTGCTGCTGTTTTCACAGTCTGTTGCACTCAGTTGTCAGAAAGAGGACAGAGGGAGGAGAGAGGGACAGGGGGAGAGAGCGGTAGAGAGAGGAGCAGCCATGTCTAAATGTGTGTATGTTTCTGTCTGCCATCCCTGTGTCTGTCTGTCTGTCTGTCTGTCTGTCTGTCTGTCTGTCTGTCTGTCTGTCTGTCTGTCTGTCTGTCTATGTGTGTCTCCTTCTATCCTGTACCGTCCCACAGGACTGTGTGTCTCTCTCAGTAACAGCCTGGTTCTGACATTCCCAGCAGAACAGAACAGAGCAGAGCCCATCTGACTGCAGTCTGCCCTGGTTAAACTGTCCTTACTGGAAAAATTAGCAGGACACAATAGAATGACCTGTCTACAGACCACTGAGATCAATTAAAGAAGAGAGAGAGAGTAGAGAGAGAGGGAGAGAAAGATGGGAAAAATTAAAAGACAACATACATGCTTTAGTAACAAGCTAGAACTCCAGTTTTCCCTTGTCTCCTTCTAGGAGAGCAGAATAATGTTTCAGGTGAAGAGATCATCTCCAGCCCAGTGATCTCCTATATCCTCACAGCACAGAAACACTGCCTTTACATCACAGACAAAGTGAGAGAGGGAGGAGAGTGACAGAGGAGTGAGAAAGAGAGCGAGAGCGAGAGTGATTGAGATTGCGATGGAGAGAGATGGAAAGAGAGAGCGATAGAGAGGGATTGAGAGGAGGGAAATGAAGGTTCACAGTGTGTGTGGTGTAGAGGGAGGTTAACAGAGGTAAAACGAGGGTGGTGTCAGAGGGGCTCAGAGGAGACATGTGTTCAGGGGGCATTAGCCCTGGGAGGGAGGGAAGGCTCTATCAATCTTCTCCTCCTGCCATCCCATTAACCATGTGGCAGGAACAGAACAGGAGCTATCCATTTCCAGCCCCAACCAGAGCAAAACTCATATTCACATTGAATTCTGGGGCGGAGAGCTGCTTTCTATATGCCCCCAAGCATTTCTCTGGTACAGAGTATGCACAGTGGTCGTAGAGGCAGGGAACTAGTTGAGTTGTGCTCCAATTCAATTCATGAGACATTTCTGAGGAGCATTTAAAATCTCTGCTACTGTACATCCATGCAGCTGCATGTAAATATTGATAATGTCAATGTTTTATATCCTGTCTGTGAGACGCAGTGCCCGTCAGCCTCAGTACAGTATGTTAATGGGATATCATTGATTGTTGGGCTGGATGGAGAGATTTATGGGTTGGTGGAGATAGATGGATAACGCCTGGCCGGCCGTTGTCGTGCTGATGATCAGACAAGATGTCAGAAGGTCAGGCTGGTTAGGTGGAGATGGACAATGGAGAGGCGGAGGAGGAGAGATGGAGAGGACAGGAATATCAATGAACTCATAGGAGAGGAGAGGTTATTGGTTTATATGGTAAGATGAAGGGCTCAGTGAAAAGATCAGAATAATATCTTTACAACAAGGTAATACACAATTTTTCTCGGTTGTCTTACATGCACTTACTACAGCAGTAAAACATCATTTTGAAATGGCTTTTTATAGCTGTCAGTACAGTGTGGGTGAGTAACAACACTTACTCAAAGACCTCCAGAAGCATAGCCCTTTGGCCTATCTCAGCTAGCAGTGTCTCCTCAGAGCTGAGCTGTGTTTAGAGCTGGAGACTAACAGTGGAACAGCACCCTGTTAGCCTTTTCCAGCAGGACACACACACACACACACACACACACACACACACACACACACACACACACACACACACACACACACACACACCATCTCTGCCTGCATCTCTGCCTGCGACCCTGGATGGCTATGCATTTAGAACAGGATGCCATATCCAGTGTGTGTGTCCGCTAGGCTGAGGGCTCTGTCACCCAGGAGAGAACTTGAACACCCAGTGCTGATTACCTTCCCATCTCCTCTCCAGTACTGACGTCAATGATGGGGGGAGAGAGGGGTGGCGGAGGGGTGGAGAGAGGGAGGAGGAGGAGGGGAGCTGGAGAAGGGAAATGTAGGAGGAAGAGGAAGAGAAGGGGATATGGAGGAAGGGCATCCTTCACTTGTCCTGACTCTGAGTGGAATGTGACACCCTCTCTCCGTCTGAACCCTCCTCTGCCCCCGTCCTGAATAAACTAAATTTTTTCCTCTCCTCCATTTGCATCTCTCCATTCCTCCCTCCATTCCTCATAGAATCTACATATTCCTCTCACTACCGCCACAGTGACACTGCCAAAACCCTGTCAGAGCCTGTCCCGCTGCCTCACACACACACACACTCTCACCGACACACACCGACACACACACACACACACACACACACACACACACACACACACACACACACACACACACACACACACACACACACACACACACACACACACACACACACACACACACACACACAGACAGACAGAGCTTGCCATCAGTGTGGTGGTACAGTAGGGGAGTGTATTAGGAGCTGGCCCGGTGAGTCCCTGACAAGAAATGAGCCAATTAAGTCTTCCCGTGGCTCAGCTTAGAGCTGCTTATGGCAGAGGTCACATACACAACGCGTGTGCACACACCGTGCACACACACACCACGCTCACACACACACACTCACAGGCAAAGGTCAGATGAAGCCAGTAACACGCTAAATAATTCCTACTATTTTATCTTCCATCTCCGTAGGGGGCAACAGCAAAACCAGCCATCAATTCAACTCAGATATACTACCTCAGTACGTTTATCTAAGGAATGGAATAATACCCATACCCTCTCATTCTCTCTCCTTCAGCTGGTAATGGCATGGAGAAGAGGGCTCGGAGATAAGCCCACGGTAAAGTAATTGTAATGAATTACCCTGATTAAATATTGTAATGGAAGATTAAGACTCGGGAGTGAGAGGAGTTGTAAAGGCGTAGTGTGTTTGTGTGTGACGATTCTGTTGCCTATCATCCCTCTCACAGACTAACCTTCTCCCCACCACGGGCACGCTGACTGTCTCCACATGCAGATAAATCCTCTAAACGTTCCCAAATGGACACTGCTATGATTTGTTCAGTGCTTTATCCAGATTACTCTGCCTTAGTGTTGTGTTGGAACACAATAACACAATAACCCGGCTGGGTATTATCATGTCGCATCATCACTACACAGCATAATAACACTGTCTGTAACACTGGGAGTCTGTCTGGCCTGCTGATGAAAGGGAAGGCCACTGAAAACATGCAGAAAATTGAAAATTGGGGGAACCGAGTTACCGAGATTTCCCGCCAAACCCAGTCCCTTTCCCGGGATAAATAAATGTGAGAAACCCGTAAATTATAAAAAATAATTCCCATGAACAGCATGACGTTAAATGGAACTGTTAAATGTCTAAAACCGGCTTCTCCGTGGCCATGGCCTACTCTGCTATCTGAATGATCAATCATCAACACAGGGTGAGGACGGACAGCCCATCTCAGCATGGAGCGCAGTTCACAATGCATGTATCATCTCATCATGGAAACGTTTTGTCTTGTGAAAATTAGGACTACATTTTCTGCAGCATAGCCTACGCTACAATAATATAAGGACTGAATGCGTGTCTGATTTATACATCTCCATCTGGCTTTCGGGGGTCACCTTATTATTTTATTGTAAAGATGCATTTTTTTAATTGCAGCTGCAGAGTTTTAAAACAGCCTATCACCCAAATATCATTACTATTATCTCTCCATAAATACCGTTCAAATTGCATCCAAAATAGATAGGCCTAATCCTGTTCAACATACATTACCAATCAAACGTTTTTTTAACTTTATTTTTAATATTTTCTACATTGTAGAAAAATAGAATACATAAACTATGAAATAATACATATGGAATCATGTTGTAACAAAAAAAGTGTTAAAACAAATAAAAAAATATTTATATTTGAGATTCTTCAAAGTAGCCACCCTTTGCCTTGATGACAGCTTTCCACACTCTTGGCATTCTCCCAACCAGCTTCACCTGGAATGCTTTACCAACAGTCTTGAAGGAGTTCCCACATATGCGAGCACTTGTTGGCTGCTTTTCCTTCACTCTGCGGTCCAACTCAACCCAAACCACCTCAACTGGGTTGAGGTCAGGTCATTGTGGAGGCCAGGTCATCTAATGCAGCACTCCATCACTCTCCTTCTTGGTCAAATAGCCTTTACACAGCCTGGAGGTGTGTTGGGTCATTGTCCTGTTGAAAAACAAATGATAGTCCCACTAAGCCCAAACCAGATGGGATAGCGTATCGCTGCAGAATGCTGTGGTAGCCATGCTGGTTAAGTGTGCCTTGAATTCTAAATAAATCACTGAGTGTCACCCGCAAAGCACCCCCACACCATCACAGCTCCTCCTACATGCTTAATGGTGGGAACCACACATGCGTTCACCTACTCCGTTAACCTACGCTGCGTATCACAAAGACACGGCGGTTGGAACACGCGGTTTGGTCATCAGACCAAAGGACAGATTTCCAAGGGTATAATGTCCATTGCTCGTGTTTCTTGGCTGAAGCAAGTCTCTTCTACTTATTGGTGTCCTTTAGTAGTGGTTTCTTTGCAGCAATTCGACCATGAAGGCCTGATTCACGCAGCCTCCTCTGAACAGTTGATGTTGAGATGCGACTGTTACTTGAACTCTGTGAAGCATTTATTTGGGCGGCAATTTCTGAGGCTGTTAACTCTAATGAACTTATTCTCTGCAGCAGAGCTAACTCTCTGCTCTCATGAGGACCACTGTAGTGGTCCTCATGAGAGCCAGCTTCATCATAGCGCTTGATGGTTTTTGCGACTGCATTTGAAGAAACTATTTTCCGAATCGACTGGCCTTCATGTCTTAAAGTATTGATGGACTGTCGTTTGTCTTTGCTTATTTGAGATGTTCTTGCCATAATATGTACTTGGTCTTTTACCAAATAGGGCTATCTTCTGTATACCACCCCTACCTTGTCACAACACAATTGATTGGCTCAAACCCATTAAGAAGGAACAAAATTATTATTTCCACAAATTAACTTTTAACAAGGCACACCTTTTAATTCAAATGCATTCCAGGTGACTACCTCATGAAGCTGGTTGAGAGAATTCCAAGAGTGTGCAAAGCTGTCATCAAGTCAAAGGGTGGCTACTTTGAAAAATGTCAAATATAAGATATATTTTGAATTGTTTAATGCTTCTTTGGTTACTACATGATTCAAAATGTGTTATTTCATAGTTTTGATGTCTTCACTATTATTCTACAATGTAGAAAATAGAACAAATAAAGAAAAACCCTTGAATGAGTAGGTGTGTCCAAACTTTTGACTGGTACTGTATAACATAGTTGAACATTTATATACAGGTTCACCTTGGGTTGTGGATAATAAAAGGCCACTCTAAATTGTGCAGTTTTGTCACACAACACAATGCCACAGATATCTCAAGTTTTGATGGAGCGTGCAATTGGCATGCTGACTGCAGGAATGTCCACCAGAGCTGTTGCCAGAGAATTGAATGTTCATTTCTCTAACATAAGCCACTCCACGTCATTTAAGAGAATTTGGCAGTACGTCAAACAGGCCTTACAACCGCAGACCATGTGTAAGTACCTCCACGTTCGGCTTCTTCATCTGCGGGATCGTCTGAGACCATTTACCCAAACAGCTGATGAAACTCTGGGTTTGCACAACCGAAGAATTTTTGTCAGCAATCAAACCGTCTCAGGGAAGCTCATCTGCGTGCTCGTCGTCCTCACCAGGGTCTTGATCTGACTGCAGTTCGGCATCGTAACCAACTTCAGTGGGCAAATGCTCACCTTCGATGGCCACTGGCACACTGGAGAAGTGTGCTATTCACGGATGAATCCCGGTTTGTATCGGGCAGATGGTAGACAGCGTGTATGGCATCATGTGGGCGAGCGGTTTGCTGATATTAACAGAGTGCACCATGGTGGCAGAGTGGTATGGGCAGGCATAAGCTACGAACAACTGACACAATTGCATTTTATCGATGGAAATTTGCATGCACAGGGGCATGTTTGGGATGCTCTGGATCGACGTGTATGACAGCGTGTTCCAGTTCACCGCTAATATCCAGCAACTTCGCACAGCCAATGAAGAGGAGTGAGACAAACTTCCACAAGCCACAATCAACAGCCTGATCAACTCTATGTGAAGGAGATGTGTCGCGCTGCATGAAGCAAATGGTGGTCACACCAGGTACTGACTGGTTTTCTGATCCACACCTCTACCTTTTTTTAAAGGCATATGTGACCAACAGATGCATATCTGTATTCCCAGTTATGTTAAATCCATAGGTTAGGGCATAATGAATTTATATAAATTGACTGATTTCCTTATATGAACTGTAACTTCTTTGTAATTGTTGCATGTTGCGTTTATATTTTTGTTTAGTGTTGATGTCCCTAGCTTACCTCATGTAGGTAATAAATTCAATGCAGTAAGTGTTATATTTAGCTAAGAAATGATGGGTTATGCATACGCTTCTAACTTATAGCCTCTGTCCGATGGTCTCTCTCCTTAAAAAAACACCTAGCTCTTGCTGTCCCAGGAAAAGCTAGACTAGAATAGCTTGCTTGACATTTTTTAAAGCATTTCTTATACTAATAGACTATTCGAAGAGGGATGCAAGCTCTTGTTTGCTTAATGTTAAATACAGCAGCCAATAGAACGCGCAGCCAATAGAACTCAAGCATGTCATTACAATGATGAAGATAAGGACAACAAAACGTATTTGATTTAATTGTTGAAAGGAATGAAGCAACAACAGAGAGAAAGAGGAGGAAGGTTAATACGCATGTCGCACAACATTAGGGGAAATATTATGAAAGGTAGCCTATATATGCATCTGCCTACTAATTACAACAACAAAAAAAGTATTATATTTCAAAATTAAAATAAAATTTGCTAGCCTATAATTGTAACTTTGTATGCTGCATGTCCTGCACCAGCATCACGTTTTCTTCCAGCTTCATGGTTTGAACAAGTTCCATAATTCCAGTCCATATAATACAGTTTAATACAGTACAGTAATAGGCTACAGTCCACACTCAAAAAGGTTAGGCTACTGCTTATTTAATTTATTTATCCAAGAGAGGGGCTTTTGTGTTTATCTGTCGTGCGTAATGTGCTGTAGCCTATACAGTATAGGCCAGGGTTCCCCAACTGGCGGTCCGCAGCCCGAATTTGGCCCATGGGTAGTTTTCTGGGGGAAATGTTTTTTTTTTTTGGGGGGGGGGCATAATAGACTGTAAAAACACCAGGAAATCCCCTCTAAGTGATTTTAATTTTGGAAATCTGTTCCCAAGTATTCCCTCGTATCATAGGGAGACATGAGATCATACACAAATACATTTACATTTTTGTCATTTAGCAGACGCTCTTATCCACAGCAACTAGAGTTAAGTGCCTTGCTCAAGGGCACATCAACAGATTTTTCACCTTTTTCATAAAAAAACAGCACCCTTTCGGTTACTGGCCCAACGCTCTTAACCACTAGGCTACCTAGTGAGCAAGGTTTGAGAAATGATTATGTTTTAGTCAATATTATATCTGCTTCTTGCAGTCATTTTGCAGTCTACAGATTATTTGTAATTATGTTCCAGCCCTCCGACCATCCACTTAAGAAAAACATCGACCCGCGGCTGAATATAGTTGATGATCCCTGTCATCAACTATATTCTATGTATCGGATAATCGCACAATCATTTGGGCTTTTTTGGGTTTGGGATCATAATATGTATTTAATATATGGCTCATCAGACTCAGGTAACATCAGGTCTGAATTTTCATGCTGATCAAAGCTCTAATCAAATCCAGACATATTTATATGCTTTATAATGCTTTTGAATGACTCTTCTGTTTTGGGGGGAAATACCAGGTTACCTGGGAGAAAAGTGATTTATCCTCAGGATGAAACATTTGTAAAATACAGAGAAAATATTCAACCCTAACAATAACTTCCCCTCAATAACAGGCAGGCCGACGTCTCCATAGGGAACCAGGGAATGATGCCGTTTCTTCACTGTACAGTGTTACCAAGGTGGTTCAGGGAACCATGCTCACGTGATGCCTGAGACTGAAAGACTTATGTTAGACATTTACATTTTAGTCATTTAGTCGCTCTTATCCAGAGCGATTTACAGTTAATGCATTCTTGGTGAGACAACCAAATATCAAAGTAGCTATCAGCAAAGTCAGTGCTAGTAGGAAAAATTCAAGTGCGAGTGTTAGTTCCTGTGGTAATGCCTATAGGCTTTAGCTCAGTGGGCTATCACAGTCTTATGGGGCACAGACCACCAGGCAGTGTTGTGTAAACTCAGTTACATAACCCTGTCTTTGTCCCCTCCAGGCAAGTCTCCCTACCTCCCTGCTACAGTATAGCCCGTCTAACAAGAGTTGTAAATGGGATTAATGCTTCTCTTTATGAGAGTCAACCATCCTTCTTTAAGATCCACCTGGCCGGTTAAAGCTGTATTAGAAAGATGTTTAGCAGAAACAAAGGAAAACATTAAGCTTTTTAAAAAGCTGCTTTATGTAATTTAATAAATAAACAGAAACTGTGTCTCTAGCTCCACTCCAGGGAAATGACTCATGCATCTTTCAGCAGTCTGTCTGTCTGTCTGTCTGTCTGTCTGTCTGTCTGTCTGTCTGTCTGTCTGTCTGTCTGTCTGTCTGTCTGTCTGTCTGTCTGTCTGTCTGTCTGTCTGTCTGTCTGTCTGTCTGTCTGTCTGTCTGCTGGGGCTGAGAGGGGCTTATTGTGGAGCAGGCAGAGAGCATATCAGACATACCATACCCTCTTCTCACCTCTCTTTTCCAATGTCTCCTCTTCTCTCTCCTCCTGTCCTATATGTTCACCCTCTCCTCTTCGTTTACCCTCTGCCCTTCTCCTCCCCTCCTCTTCCCTGTCCTCCCATCCCCTCTCCTCTCTCCCCTTCTCCTCCCATCCCCTCTCCTCTCTCCCCTTCTCCTCCCCTCTCCTCTCCTACCATCCCCTCTCCTCCCCTCTCCTCTCTCCCCTTCTCCTCCCATCCCCTCTCCTCTCTCCCCTTCTCCTCCCCTCTCCTCTCCTACCATACCCTCCCCCCCTCATATTTTGCTGGTAATTTCTATTTCCAGACTCTGTAAGCTCATTGAACAAATACATTCATCTTCTACATATCCTTTTCCTGTGGGATAATTCAAAAACCTTGATTTTCTGTAAATTTGAAGCAGAATAAGCCGCTAATGATCAAAGCGACAGTAATAACTGTAGTGGGATGTCCACTAACAAGGCTGGCTCTCTGCTACAGAATGTAAATATAGTTCTGCAGTCACCCAGTGTGTGTGTGTGTGTGTGTGTGTGTGTGTGTGTGTGTGTGTGTGTGTGTGTGTGTGTGTGTGTGTGTGTGTGTGTGTGTGTGTGTGTGTGTGTGTGTGTGTCTATCAGTGTGTGTGTGTGTGTGTGTGTATAGGCGTGTGTGTGTACGCGTGAATGTGTGTGTATGTGTGTCTGTGAAGCCTGGATGACGCCTGTTCATTAGCCAGTGTATTCCAGTGATGGGGGACTGCTGAGATACATTTAATTATTAATTGAGAGAACCTGTCTCACACTGAGCCTAGGACAATTTTTTAATAAATATTCCCAGGTAGCCTTGATAATCACGCCAAACACGCCCGTAGCAGTGAATTAACCACAGTTTTGGTCTGATTTCCTACGTGCTACACATGCTTATGTTGTCAAGCTGGGTGCTATATAAGCAACACTACAGTGTGCTTCCACTGACAGCTAAATCAGGTTTCTATGCTGCCTGCACCCCAACGAGACTAAAGCCCCTTCACACTCAGGTCTGGAATAGAAAAGGCTACAAAACAATTCCCACCCGGCAGTAGCAGGGAATCAGCTGAGCCCATACTAGGGATGGGCCTGAGTAATGGTGTACTCGAACGGATGTCAAAGCTCCATCTTTAACCAGTGATATATATTTTTTCAAATACTGTAAAAGTATTTGGTGGAATGTGCTTTGTGTCTGCCCAAAGACAACGTTCATTTGCTTTGACTCTAGTGTTCCATTTGTGCGGGGCACAACAAAACATAAACCAAGCCAAGCATCACATAGTTCTTCTCCCTGAATTCCCTTTCGCCCACCGCGTCTCATTCACTCAATTGCGTGTTACACACGCATGCTGAGTGCACACCCAGGCTCCCGTTAGGCATACATAAATAAATGCCTATAAAAACGTATCTAACTGATGGGATACACGAGCTACCTTCCTTGCCAAATGACGACAGTTTTATCACAAATTCAAAATGGAACGGTTGACTGAAGTGGGGAAATATGTGTTCCAACAACGAGCTGCAGTTTTGGAATAATTGCGTCCCGTCTTATTTTCCGCTCATGCTACTTTGCTAACTGCTAGTGCCATTTATAATTGGTTAGGCTAATGCCCCCCTAAACATAGACAATTTTCCACTGAAAATGTACAAAAACATTATTTTGATAAAGAATAATTAAGCATATGCCTACTCACCAAACAGATGTCGTTTCCATAATTCCTCACCATGTAGTGTTCAATGTGGAATTGTTGATCTATTTAGAAAATTCCAAAGAACCGGTAGAATAAACTAAACTGAACAAAAATATAAACTTAACATGCACCAATTTCAAAGAGTTACAGTTCATATAAGGAAATCAGTCAATTCAAACAAATTCATTAGACCCCAATCTATGGATTTCACATGACTGGGCAAGTGCGCAGTCAGCAACCCCCCCTCAGATGATACAGCAAGTGAAGAAGCCGGATGTGGAGGGCCTGGGTTTGGCGTAGTTACACATGGTCTGCGGTTGTGAGGAAGGTTGGACGTGCACCAAAAATCTCTAAAACGACGTTGGAGACAGCTTAAGGTAGAGAAATTAACATTCAATTCTCAGGCAACAGCTCTGGTGGACATTCCTGCAGTCAGCATGCCAGTTGCACGCTCTGTGGCATTGTGTTGTGTGACAAAACTGCACATTTTAGAGTGGCCTTTTATTGTCCCCAGCACAAGATGCACCTGTGTAATGATCTTACTGTATAATCAGCTTCTTGATATGTCACACCTGTCAGGTGGATGGATTATCTTGGCAAAGGAGAAATGCTCACAAACAGGGACGCAACCAAATTGGTGCACATTTGGAAAAATATTCTGTTCTATTTTATTCTGTTCTATTACGTCATGTTTTTACTATAAAATAGGTGTCTGACTGTGAAAAGGTGTCTTGACTGTCTTGTCTGCTAAATTAAAGGAACAAAGCTATGCCATTGCACAGTCATAGGCTTCTTTCTACAAGCAAGCACCACTGCTGAGGTTACTGCATTTTGAAGATTGTTCTCCACAATATAATATAACCACTTGATATTACGGTTTCAATAAAGGCACTTAAATGGCACTTGATTTTTTATTGACTGAACAGCACTGCATTCGGTAAGAAATCAGACGCCTTGACTTTTTCCACATTTTGTTACGTAACAGCCTTATTCTAAAATTGATTAAATTGTTTTTTCCCCCCTCATCAATCTACAAACAATACCCCATAATGACAAAGCAAACATGTTTTTTTTGAATTTTTTGTCAATTCATATAAAATTTAAAACAGAAATATTACATTTAAATAGGTATTCAGACCCTTTACCCAGTACTTTGTTGAAGCATCTTTGGCAGCGATTACAGCCTAGAGTCTTCTTGGGTATCATGCTACAAGCTTGTCACCTGATTTTGGGGAGTTTCTCCCACTCTTCTCTGCAGATCCTCTCAAGCTCTGTCAGGTTGGGTGGGAAGTGTCGCTGCACAGCTATTTTAGATCTTTCCAGAGATTTTCGATCAGGTTCAAGTCCGGGCTCTGGCTGGGCAAGTCAATGACATTCAGAGACTTGTCCTGAAGTCACTCCTGTGTTGTCTTGGCTGTGTGCTTAGGGTTGTTGTCCTGTTGGAAGGTGAGCCTTCGCCCCAGTCTGAGATCCTAAGCACTCTGGAGCAGGTTTTCATCAAGGATCTCTCTGTACTTTGCTCCGTTAATCTTTCCCTTGATCCTGACTAGACTTCCAGTCCCTGCCGCTGAAAAACATCCCCACAGCATGATGCTGCCACCACCATGCTTCACCGTAGGGATGGTGCCAGGTTTCCTCCAGACGTAACGCTTGGCATTCAGGCCAAAGAGTTCAATCTTGGTTTCATCAGATCAGAGAATCTTGTTTCTCATGGTCTGAGAGTCTTTACGAAAACTCCAAGCGGGCTGTTATGTGCCTTTTACTGAGGAGTGGTTTCCGTCTGGCCACTCTACCATAAAGACCTGATTGGTGGAGTGTTGCAGAGATGGTTGTCCTTCTGGAAGGTTCTACCATCTCCACTGAGGAACTCGAGCTCTGTCAGAGTGACCATCAGGTTATTGGTTACCTCCCTGACCAAGGCTCTTCCCAGACATTTTTGTACCTTTCCCCAAATCGGTGCATCGACACAATCCAATCTCGGAGCTCTACGGATAATTCCTTAGACCTCATGGCTTGGTTTTTGCTCTGATACGCATTGTCAAATGTGGGACCTTATATAGACAGGTGTGTGCCTTTCCAAATCATGTCCAGTCAATTGAATTTACCACTGGTGGACTCCAATCAAGTTGTAGAAACATCTCAAGGATGATCAATGGAAACAGGATGCACCTGTGCTCAATTTTCGAGTCTCATTGTCTGAAGACTTAGGTATTTCAGTTTTAAATTTTTTATACATTTGCAAAAAATTTCAAAAAACGTGTTTCGCTTTGTCATTATGGGGTATTGTGTGTAGATTGATCCATTTTAGAAAAAGGCTATAACGTAACAAAATGTGGATAAGTCAAGGGGTCTGAATACTTTCGGAATGCACTGTATATGTGCATATTTTGCAAGTTGGATTTTTTTATTTGTAATAGTTATGCTAAATTAGGCATTGTTGCGCACTGTTGGCATATAGATAAATGCACACATCTTTTTTTCCAGTGCATGCTTTAAATTTTTTTGTTGAATACTGAAACAAAAAAAAAATTAAAATGTCCATCCCTAGGCCGTATCTCTCACGCCTTCACACCACAGGCTGTAAACCAACAGGATTGGCCTGGATAATGTTTTCACCACTCTCTAAAGGAAACAACATGATAGATACTTAGCTAAGCTTGTTTTCTATAGTAGAGAATAATACCACCGCCTAAACCTCTTGAATGATAGGGCAAAATGTTGATTTCCGCCTAAATAGACACACCCAAATGTAATTATTTTTCATTAGATGCCCATAAATAATATCTGGTAATGTTGCATAGTTTTAGAAAGGTCTGGAACTCACCTTTCTGGGACAAATTAGTTATAAATTGATGAGGTGTACTCCCTTTGGAAATAGAGCTTGAAATGACTGAAATGCTTACTAAATATAATAACAATCAAATTATAAACTACTTACGCTAAGATTTCCCCTTTCTTATGACTATAAATTCAAAAAGGCACTCGCACATCTGAGCAATCTTATTTGCAGGTGCATGGCAACAATTGAACAAGATGAAGGAAAAAGGAAACCGCACACTGCTCTTGATAGTATCACCGATATTTAATAAGCTTTACGTATCGGCCACACGGCCTTCGTCAGAGCTTTTTTAAAAGCTCTGACGAAGGCCGTGTGGCCGATACGTAAAGCTTATTAAATATCGGTGATACTATCAAGAGCAGTGTGCGGTTTCCTTTTTTCCTTCACCCTTTCTTATGACTAAAATAAATACAGTTGAAGTCAGAAGTTTACATACACTTAGGTTGGAGTCATTAAAACTTGTTTTTCAACCACTCCACAAATTTCTTGTTAACAAACTATAGTTTTGGCAAGTCGGTTAGGACATCTACTTAGGGCATGACACAAGTAATTTTTCCAACAATTGTGTACAGACAGATTATTTCACTTATCATTCACAGTATCACAATTCCAGTGGTTCAAAAGTTAACTTACACTAAGTTGACTGTGCCTTTAAACAGCTTGGAAAATTCCAGAAAATGATGTCATGGCTTTAGAAGCTTCTGATAGGCTAATTGACATCATTTGAGTCAATTGGAGGTGTACCTGTGGATGTATTTCAAGGCCTACCTTCAAACTTAGTGCCTCTTTGCTTGACATCATGGGAAAATCAAAAGAAATCAGCCAAGACCTTAGAAAAATAATTGTAGACAAGTCTGGTTCATCATTGGGAGCAATTTCCAAACGCCTGAAGGTACCACGTTCATCTGTACAAACAATAGTACGCAAGTTTAAACACCATGGGACCACACAGCCGTCACACTGCTCAGGAAGGAGACGCATTCTGTCTCCTAGAGATTAACGTACTTTGGTGCGAAAAGTGCAAATCAATCCCAGAACAACAGCAAAGGACCTTGTGAAGATGCTGGAGGAAACAGGTACAAAAGTATCTATATCCACAGTAAAACGAGTCTTATATCGACATAACCTGAAAGGACGCTCAGCAAGGAAGAAGCCACTGCTCCAAAACCGCCAAATAAAAGCCAGACTACAGTTTGCAACTGCACATGGGGACAAAGATCGTACTTTTGGGAGAAATGTCCTCTGGTATGATGAGACAAAAAATAGAACTGTTTGGCCATAATGACCATCGTTATGTTTAGGATGAAAAAGGTGGGAGGCTTGCCAGCCAAAGAACACCATCCCAACTGTGAAGCACAGGGGTGGCAGCATCATGTTGCGGGGGTGCTTTGCTGCAGGAGGGACTGGTGCACTTCACAAAATAGATGGCATCATGAGGTGGAAAATTATGTGGATATATTGAAGCAACATCTCAAGACATCAGTCAGGAAGTTAAAGCTTGGTCACAAATGGGTCTTCCAAATGGACAATGACCCCAAGCATACTTCCAAAGTTGTGGCAAAATGGCTTAGGACAACAAAGTCAAGGTATTTGAGTGGCCATCACAAAGCCCTGACCTCAATCTTATAGAAAATTTGTGGGCAGAACTGAAAAAGCGTGTGCGAGCAAGGAGGCCTACAAACCTGACTCAGTTACACCAGCTCTGTCAGGAGGAATGGGCCAAAATTCACCCAACTTATTGTGGGAAGCTTGAGGAAGGCTACCCGAAACGTGTGACCCAAGTTAAACAATTTAAAGGCAATGTTACCAAATACTAATTGAGTGTATATAAACTACTGACCCACTGGGAATGTGATGAAAGAAATAAAAGCTGAAATAAATCATTCTATCTACTATTATTCTGACATTTCACATTCTTAAAATAAAGTGGTGATCCTAACTGACCTAAGACAGGGTATTCTTACTAGGATTAAATGTCAGGAATTGTGAAAAACTGAGTTTAAATGTATTTGGCTAAGGTATATGTAAACTTCCGACTTCAACTGTATGATCATACTTGTGCAGTACAATATTAGCACTATTTCATATAACTGATGACAGAGAATTATCCTAAATGTCCACGGAGTGGCGTAGAGACACATTTCAAATATTTGCAGGTTCGGTACAACTCCTGCTTTAAGCATGAAGTGATTTCATCCGTCTGTGACAAAAAAAGTGGTTTTGTATCAATTCTATGAAATTATTTCGTATTTTTTCATGTTGAAAGCTCTAAATCTGACTGAGAATATCACATCGAGATTTAACTACTACTGTTGCATCCACTAGACTCCCGTTTCATATGCAGTATTGCAAGCTGTGAGTTTCACAGGCACAGGAAATTGTTCCTTTGTCTGCATAGGCCAGAAAATGTGACACGTCACTCCCTATGCAAATGTTGGGTCTGAAACCTGACACTGAAACCTGAGATGAGGCTTTCTGGCACGGGACCCTACGATGTTCACAGAGCACTTTGTAAACCAATATGTCAGTCAGAACTGGTCCAGAAACGCTCAAAATCCCCCATACAGGGAACTTAACATCTAAGAGGTTGGCTGTATTTATGTTCACAACTTTTTACTGTGTCAGTAAAATGCAGTCTATGGATAGCATATTCATATTTGGATCCAGAATGGCTATACATAGGCCTATACTGCAGGTCTGAGACAGAGTGTGAAAGTGAGTTATTGAAGATGTTTTTTGCTACAACTACACAACAACAAGGGTATGACATACCACCTTTAACAGACCTAAAACTCATCAAAAAGCAAGTATGGCCATCCTGTAGCATGTAGAGACAGAGATAGTTCTGACAGGTGTGCAACAGTTTGGGCCGCCTGGCTCATTGCGAACTAATTTGCCAGAATTTTACGTAATTATGACATAACATTGAAGGTTGTGCAATGTAACAGGAATATTTAGACTGATGGATGCCACCCGTTAGATAAAATACGTAACGGCTCCGTATTTCACTGAAAGAATAAATGTTTTGTTTTCGAGATGATAGTTTCCGGATTCGACCATATTAATGACCTAAGGCTCGTATTTCTGTGTGTTATTATGTTATAATTAAGTCTATGATTTGATAGAGCAGTCTGACTGAGCGATGGTGGGCACCAGCAGGCTCGTAAGCATTCATTCAAACAGCACTTTCGTGTGTTTTGCCAGCAGCTCTGCTGTTTATGAATTCAAGCCTATCAACTCCCGAGATTAGGCTGGTGTAACCGATGTGAAATGGCTAGCTAGTTAGCGGGGTGCGCGCTAATAGCGTTTCAAACGTCACTCGCTCTGAGACTTGGAGTAGTTGTTCCCCTTGCTCTGCTGTTGTCGATGTGTTCCTGGTTCGAGCCCAGGTAGGAGCGAGGAGAGGGACGGAAGCTATACTGTTACACTGGCAATACTAAAGTGCCTATAAGAACATCCAATAGTCAAAGGTATATGAAGTACAAATGGTATAGAGAGAAATAGTCCTATAATTCCTAAATTAACTACAACCTAAAACTTCTTACCTGGGAATATTGAAGACTCATGTTAAAAGGAACCACCAGCTTTCATATGTTCTCATGTTCTGAGCAAGGAACTTAAATGTTAGCTTTCTTACATGGCACATATTGCACTTTTACTTTCTTCTCCAACACTTTGTTTTTGCATTATTTAAACCAAATTGAACATGTGTCATTATTTATTTCAGGCTAAATTGATTTTATTGATGTATTATATTAAGTTAAAATAAGTGTTCATTCAGTATTGTTGTAATTGTCATTATTACAAATACATTTAAAAAATCGGCCAACTAATCGGTATCGGCTTTTTTGTCCTCCAATAATCGGTATCGGTATCGGCGTTGAAAAATCATAATCGGTCGACCTCTACTCCAGACCTCCCTCCTTCCCTCCAGACCTCCCTCTAGATCTTCTTCTAGACCTCCCTCTAGACCTCCCATCCTTCCTCCAGAACTCCCTCCTCCCCTCCAGACCTCCCTCCCTCCCTCCAGACCTCCCTCTAGACCTCCCTCCAGACGTCCCTCCTTCCCTCCAGACCTCCCTCCTTCCCTCCAGACCTCCCTCCTTCCCTCTAGACCTTCCCTCCCTCCAGACCTCCCTCACTCTCTCCGTCTGCAACTCTCACCTTGCCGTGTTAAATATTCATAGGCAAACTGGTTTCCTGGCCGAGCAAAGGATGAGAAAGGAAGAGGAGAGGAGGGAGAGGAAGAGGAGTGGATAGGATATGAGGGAGAGGAAGAGGAAAGGAGGGAGAGGAGAGGGTTTGACAGCTTAATCATGGAGTCAGAGCTGCAGACAGGACAGGTCTTCTCTCTCTGCTGCCTCTGGCTGTCACAACCACCTACATGATGTAATCACCTCTCCTCTCCTGACATCCAGCAGACAGAGCAGAGAGAGAGCAGACAGGGCCATAGAGATACACAGAGGTATAGACTACAGACAGACAGGACCATAGAGATACACAGAGGTATAGATTAGGGACAGATAGCACCATAGAGATACAGCGTGGTACAGACTAGAGACAGACAGGGCCATAGAGATACACAAAGGTATAGATTAGGGACAGACAGGGCCACATAGATACACTGAGCTATAGATTAGGGGCAGATAGCACCATAGAGATACAGTGTGGTATAGACTACAGACAGACAGGACCATAGAGATACACAGATGTATAGATTAGGGACAGACAGGGCCATAGAGATAGACAGAGGTATAGATTATTGACGGACACGGCCATATAGATACACTGAGCTATAGACTAGAGAGAGAATCGCACCATAGAGATACAGTGTGGTACAGACTAGAGACAGACAGGGCCATAGAGATACACAGAGGTATAGATTAGGGACAGACAGGGCCACATAGATACACTGAGCTATAGATTAGGGACAGACAGGGCCACATAGATACACTGAGCTATAGATTAGAGACAGACAGGGCCATAGAGATACACAGAGAGATAAAGAAGATAGAGACAGGGTGGTAGACATAGAAAGACAGAGAGAATGTTTCAGAGAGGTGAAGAAAGTGAAAGCCTCAGAAATACAGAGGCACAGATGGGATCCGCCAGACGAAAGGCTGGTATAGAGGGGAGAGGCTATAAAGACAGAGGGAGGAGGTTAGGGCAGGGGTGTCAAACTAATTTTCCCTGCAAGCCGCATTTATTCTTCATGGAGGTCCAGAGAGCCGGATTTAAAATGTATTACATTTCCTTTATCCATCACTTTTGGAATTTTGAATCCTCCCTGACTGTCTAGCTTTCGTTTCGATGACTGTTAGCAAGCTTGACAGAGTGAAGAGACTATAAATGTAGGCCATTGTCATTTCTGCACAGTTTCCATTAGGTTTTAGTCATTTCAATGTCGATTGAAAAAATGTCATTCAATTGTATTTTTTTTTACTCAAACCACCCGCCGTCCGATTTGAATGGGCTAACGTTCGTTAGAGAGAAGTTATTAAAGAGCTACTGGGATGAAGGGAGAGGTTCGAGAGTTCACTTGTTGAGCTACTGGGAAACAGTTTGTCAAGAGGTAATCTGAACAGTCGTCCAGTATGAATGGACAGTCATCCAATCTATTCACCCACAGCCACGTCACGTTAGACCCAGCCGTGCTCGTATCAGACATCCCAAATACAGACCTAGGTCTTCCAGTATGAACGGACAGTCGTCCACTCTATTCACCCACAGCCACGTCATGTTAGATCCAGCCGTGCTCATACCAGACATCCCAAATTGAATCCAAATCGTTTCTTTTCACTCACATTGAAAGAGTCTATTATAACTTTCTATGGCCCTTTAGTATTGAGTGAAGTTGGGGATTGAAAAAAAGATGTGAGATAGCACTGGTCTCTGAGGAACCTATCTCACTCAGTTCTATCCTTTTTCTCTCTAAATTTTAGGACCTTTTGGAGTGTAAACATGTTTGACCATTAAATATCCTATTTTCCCTAACCCTAAACCTAACCCTAACCCTAGCCCTTAACCTATCCCTAACCTTAACCCCAAAAACCCTAAACATAACCATAACCACAAGCCTAACCCTAAACTTAACCCTAAAACCCAAAATCTAACCCTTACCCTGAAAATAACATTTAAACCAATTCTGGACCTGATACTTTCCTACCTTTTCAGAACACACACACACACACACACACACACACACACACACACACACACACACACACACACACACACACACACACACACACACACACACACACACACACACACACACACACACACACACACACACACACACCAGGGTATGGACAGACAGTGGCAAGTGAAATTGTAGGACTTTAAAGTACTTTTTCAAGCACTAATATTATTTTCAAGTACCATCAATTTGTAATAGGTCCTATTATGCAATTCTTTCTGGTCACCAACAGATGGCAGTATATCGCCACAACCTCATGAAAAAACAAACAACTAACTTACCATTCAAATCAAATCAAATCAAATATTATTGGTCACATACACATATTAGCAGATGTTATTGCGGGTGTAGCGAAATGCTTGTGTTCCTAGCTCCAACAGTGAAGTAGTATCTAACAATTCACAACAATACACATGAATCTCAAAATAAAACAATGGAATTAAGAAATATATAAATATTATGACGAGCAATGTCGGAGTGGCATTGACTAGAATACAGTAGAATACAGTAGACACATATGAAATGAGTAAAACAGTATGTAAACATTATTAGAGTGACCAGTGTTCCATTATTAAAGTGAACCATGGTTCCATGTCTATGTACGTAGGACAGCAGCCTCTAAGGTGCAGGGTTGAGTAACCGGGTGGTAGCTGGCTAGTGATGTCTATTTAACAGTCTGATGGCCTTGAGACAGAAGCTGTTTTTCAGTCTCTCTGTCCCAGCTTTGATGCACCTGTACTGACCTTGCCTTCTGGATGATATCAGACTGACATCTGACTGAAATATCAGCATCTTTTTAATAGTTGTACACTCATTCTCCGAGTCTGTTGACACGGGAGGAGTTGAGGGATGTTAAAAGAATTCCCACTGTCAGCGGCGTCTCTCTGCTACTTGCCACTGTAGGTCTGTGCTGAGGTAGTTCGTTTTCCTCTCGGCCTTTGTCTTGGGCGGAGATTCCCGTTGGACAGAGTGGTAAATGAATGCGCTGCTAACAAAGCAAATCCGGGGGAGCAGGGGAACATAACAAGCATACATAAATCATTCATGATTACACTCATTCGCAGAGGTAGGTGCGATAAAAACTCAGATGAATAAGCTTTCTGAGTGTTGATCAACGCTGGGAACGCAATATGTAGGTAAACGATAAATAACAAAATGGTGAGTAAATGCTATTTCACCAATATAAAGGTGTGTAAACGGCGTTTACGTGCGTTTAACCTCCACTACATCCCTGGTTGGGTCTGGCAAATCCCATTCATAAACATCAATATCCTGCCAGGCAGGTTGAATCTACATTTGCCCGGCATTTTTGCTATCGATATGATGTTTGGCGGCACCTAATCAGTCAGTTCTGTACCTGTCTGGCTGAGTGGCAGTGTGGGTGGAATGAGCGAGCTCGCCTGGCATCCACAGCGCCAAACACGTGAGGAAATAAAACTTCGTAGACTGCCTGAAATGTATTCACAAGACCAATACATTTTTAGAATATTTTCATATTAACATATTTTATCATTTCTGTTCTCCTCTCATTTTAAGTACTTTTCAAGTACCAACTTGAGAAAATATCTGATTTTCAAAGTATTCTAGTACTTGAATTTCAGCGTGCCAAATTACTTTAAGCACCTCAAGCACCTTGTGCGAACCCTGACACACACACACACACACACACACACACACAGAAACACACACTCTCTTACCCCATTCATGGGATAGGTATTCCATCCCAGCTCTCCCAAAACAGAGGTGGTGTCCAGCAGTACCACTGAAACAGAACAGGAGAGAGAAACACAACTATTAGCATAATGTTGATATACATAGATCACTGTTTCCGCCTCAGTAATTGAAATATAGCTCATAAATGTTCTCATTTAGACTTTTGTATCTTAACAAAAATGAGTTTTTCACCCAGATGAATATTTGCGGTGGGTCCATTTCAGTAAAGCATTATTTCAGAGCTGAAGAGCATAATTTAGGCCTGATAGATTGCAGTCAGATTGCTGTCAACAGTCTCTCTCTCTCTCTCTCCCATTCACAGGCTTTATTTCAATGTCACTCAGACAATAAGGGCTTCTTGTATGTCCCCAGAGTTTGCTTGCAGCACCAGATAAGATTACAAATACCCGTCCCTCCATCCTAAACCATTTCAGTGTAATATCCGGATATTTATTGTGAATCGGTCTCTGTAATTCATGTACACTATGTATACAGTAGCATGCAAATTGTATACACAGTTGAGTGGAATTTGATAGATTTTGTTGATAGCTTTGACTGTAATAGGAAAACATGTCATTGACCTTCTGATATAAAATCCATTGAAATACCAGTAACTTTATTAGTGAAAAGTGATTCATCTTTACATACTTGTTGATTTTAGCCGAGTGGAATGTCACTCCCAGAATCTTTCAGGGTTTTTCTATTGAGGCTTATCACTTAGTCAATATTCCAAGTTCACTGCTCCCAGGCAGCAGCATCGTGAACTTGAGTCTGTCAAAATATTATAGTTCTAAAACATCTTTCCATCTCTGTCTCTCTCAAGGACAGAAAGCTAAATAATTCAGGATCAGAATGTCATTAGGCAAACTTAACTTTTATAAAGACTAGAATAATAATCTCGGTCTTTCTGAGCAGTGGGTGGATGGATTAGAGGTTTAACCTTCAACTTCACACATTAAGTCTCTTATAAGAATCTGTGTTTGAACATTATCTGTGTTCTCTGTCTCTTCTCTAAAAGTGATGTAACCTTAACTGCAGAATATAAACACGATATAGACGCATTAACATGATTATTACCATACATTAGCAAACAAGGGAGAATTTCCATGATTGTGAATGTCAAGCCAGCATTTCTGACAAAAACTGTCCAACCAGTTCATGAGCCTTTGTGTGTTGTCAGTGTGTATGTGTGTGTGTTGCAGGCTGTAAGACATCTGTGTGCTACCATGTACACTACCGTTAAAAAGTTTGGGGTCACTTAGAAATGTCTTTGTTTTTGAAAGAAAAGCAAAGAAAAGTCCATTAAAATAACATGACATTGATCAGAAATACAGTGTAGACATTGTTAATGTTGTAAATGACTATTGTAGCTGCAAATGGCTGATTTTTTATGGAATATCTACGTAGGCGTACAGAGGCCCATTATTAGCAACTATCACTTCTGTGTTCCAATGGCACGTTGTGTTAGCTAATTCAAGTTTATCATTTTAAAAGGCTAATTGATCATTAGAAAACCCTTTTGCAATTATGTTAGCACAGCCTCACAAGTCCTCAACTGGCAGCTTCATTAAATGGTACACGCAAAACACCAGTCTCAATGTCAACAGTGAAGAGGCAACTCCGGGATGCTGGCCTTCTAGACAGAGTTCCTCTGTTCAGTGTCTGTGTTCTTTTCCCCATCTTAATATTTTATTTTTATTGGCCAGTCTGAGATATGGCTTTTTCTTTGCAACTCTGCCTAGAAGGCCAGCATCCCGGAATCATCTCTTCACAAAAAGCAAGGACATTTCTATGTGACCCCAAACCTTTGAACACTAGTGTATATGTCGGTCATAATAAGCTAAATGCTCTTTACACTGCGTCTCCCAGTGAGCAAGCCACCCATCCAGCCACCCATCCAGCCACCCATCCAGCCACCCACCCACCCATCCAGCCACCCAGCCAGCCAACCACCCACCCAGCCATCCATCCATCCATCCATCCATCCATCCATCCATCCATCCAGCCACCCAGCCACCCATCCAGCCACCCAGCCAGCCAGCCAGCCAGCCAGCCAACCACCCACCCAGCCATCCATCCATCCATCCATCCATCCAGCCACCCATCCAGCCACCCACCCATCCAGCCAGCCAGCCACCCATCCAGCCAGCCAGCCAGCCAGCCAGCCAGTCAGCCAGCCACCCAGCCAGCCACCCATCCAGCCAGCCACCCAGCTAGCCACCCAGCTAGCCACCCAGCTAGCCACCCAGCCATCCATCCATCCAGCCACCCAGCCAGCCACCCAGCCATCCAGCCAGCCAGCCAGCCAGCCAGCCAGCCAGCCAGCCAGCCACCCACACAGCTAGCCACCCAGCTAGCCACCCAGCCATCCATCCAGCCAGCCAGCCACCCAGCTAGCCACCCAGCCATCCATCCATCCAGCCACCCAGCCACCCATCCAGCCACCTAGCCAGCCAGCCACCCACCCGCCCAGCCATCCATCCAGCCAGCCAGCCAGCCAGCCACCCAGCTAGCCACCCAGCTAGCCACCCAGCCATCCATCCATCCAGCCACCCAGCCAGCCAGCCAGCCAGCCACCAATCCATCCATCCATCCAGCCAGCCAGCCAGCCAGCCAGCCAGCCAGTCAGCCACCCACTTATCCAGCCAGCCAGCCAGCCACCCATCCACATACCCAGCCAGCCAGCCAGCCAGCCATCCACCCACCCACCCAGCCACCCACCCACCCACCCACCCAGCCAGCCAGCCAGCCAGCCAGCCAGTCATCCATCCATCCAGCCACCCGTCCAGCCAGCCAGCCAGCCACCCATCTATCCATCCATCCAGCCAGCCAGCCAGCCACCCACCCTGTCAGCCACCCAGCCAGCCAGTCATACATCCATCCATCCATCCATCCACCCATCCATCGAGCCACCCAGCCAGCCAGTCATACATCCATCCATCCATCCATCGATCCACCCATCCATCGAGCCAGCCAGCCACCCACCCTGTCAGCCACCCAGCCAGCCAGTCATACATACATCCATCCATCCATCCACCCATCCATCGAGCCAGCCAGCCACCCAGTCAGCCACCCATCCATCCATCCATCCAGCCAGCCAACCAACCCACCTACTCAGTCAGCCGCCCAGCAGCCCATCAGGCTCACTGCAGTGACAGACAATACACCATCTGCCCTGGATCAGGCAAGGGTCTGTGGCACAACCAACACTGTAACAGGATGGAGAGCACCAGGATAGGAATGGATGGATTTATCAATGTCAACAAAAGCACAGTGGCAAAGAAGCAATAAAAGCAGGTACCAGAAATACTGGCATTTATAGATACTTTAAGCTTCACTGCTACAATAGGCAGATCTATGCCAAAAAGCTGTATCAAACAAGCCAGCAGGTAGCATAGAACTCTAGGCCAGAGCCTAGTGTGTGTGTGTGTGTGTGTGTGTGTGTGTGTGTGTGCGTGCGTGTATATGTGTGTGTTTATGTTAGTTGATTTTCCTGTATACTGTATAAGGTAATTACTGCATGCTCTATGCTAAGTGAGACAGTGCATGTTCAGGGTTCAAAATAAAACATGGTCTATACAATAACAGGATAATTAATAGAAAAACACATTTGGAATGCTGTGTCTGCATGGTACAATACCGTCAGCCATACATAATAGTTTCTTTGGCAACGCCGCGGTGAGATGGATTGGCTGACTGCTCTCACACATCTACAACATTTCTGTCTGCACCACGCTCCACTACACTAGAGTGCTAAGATGTTAAACGTTGGTTTCATTAATTTCATGCATATTTTGTTTAAACAAATGAAATGCTGGTCTCATCAACCTCCCCTGAGCGCTCATTCAGGCATAAGAAATTAAGAGGTGGAGGAGGAGGAGGAGGAGGAGGAGGAGGAGGAGGAGGAGGAGGAGGAGGGGGAGATAGAGGAGGAGGAAAAGGAGGAGCACATAGAGGGAGGAGGAGAAGGAGATAAGGGAGATGGAGGAGGAAGAAGAGTAAGATGATATGGAGATTTAAGAGGGGGGGGTTTATCAGAACCTGCTGGGAACATGTTAATGACATAGGAACTCCAGCTGGGCTACTGCATATAAATTGTAACATGAAAGGTACAGTTGAAGTCGGAAGTTTACATACACCTTAGCCAAATACATTTAAACTCAGTTTTTCACAATTCCTGACATTTAATCCTAGTAAAAATTCGCTGTTTTAGGTCAGTTAGGATCACCACTTTATTTTAAGAATGTGAAATGTCAGAATAATATTAGAGAGAATGATTTATTTCAACTTTTATTTCTTTCATCACATTCCCAGTGGGTCAGAAGTGTATATACACTCAATGAGTATTTGGTAACATAGCCTTTAAATCATTGAACTTGGGTCAAACGTTTCCGGTAGCCTTCCACAAGCTTCCCACAATAAGTTGGGTGAATTTTGGCCCATTCCTCCTGACAGAGCTGGTGTAACTGAGTCAGGTTTGTAGGCCTCCTTGCTCGCACATGCTTTTTCAGTTCTGCCCACACATTTTCTATAGGATTGAGGTCAGGGCTTTGTGATGGCCACTCAAATACCTTGACTTTGTTGCCACAACTTTGGAAGTATGCTTGGGGTCATTGTCCATTTGGAAGACCCATTTGCGACCAAGCTTTAACTTCCTGACTGATGTCTTGAGATGTTGCTTCAATATATCCACATAATTTCCCACCTCATAATGCCATCTATTTTGTGAAGTGCACCAGTCCCTCCTGCAGCAAAGCACCCCCACAACATGATGCTGCCACCCCGTGCTTCACGGTTGGGATGGTGTTCTTCAGCTTGCAAGCATCCCTCTTTTTCCTCCAAACATAACGATGGTCATTATGGCCAAACAGTTCTATTTTGCTTCATCAGACCAGAGGACATTTCTCCAAAAAGTACGATCTTTGTCCCCATGTGCAGTTGCAAACCGTAGTCTGGCTTTTTGATGGCGGTTTTGGAGCAGTGGCTTCTTCCTTGCTGAGCGGCCTTTCAGGTTATGTCGATATAGGACTCGTTTAACTGTGGATATAGATACTTTCTACCTGTTTCCTCCAGCATCTTCACATGGTCCTTTGCTGTTGTTCTGGGATTGATTTGCACTTTTCGCACCAAAGTACGTTCATCTCAAGGAGACGGAACACATCTCCTTCCTGAGCAGTATGACGGTTGCGTTTATTCTTGCGTACTATTGTTTGTACAGATGAATGTGGTACCTTCAGGCGTTTGGAAATTGTTCCCAAGGATGAACCAGACATGGATCTTGGCTGATTTCTTTTGATTTTCCCATGATGTCAAGCAAAGAGGCACTGAGTTTGAAGGTAGGCCTTGAAATACATCCACAGGTACACCTCCAATTGACTCAAATGATGTCAATTAGCCTATCAGAAGCTTCTAAAGCCATGACATAATTTTCTGGAATTTCCCAAGCTGTTTAAAGGCACAGTCAACTTAGCATATGTAAACTTCTGACCCACTGGAATTGCGATACAGTGAATTATAAGTGAAATAATCTGTCTGTAAACAATTGTTGGAAAAATTACTTGTGTCATGCCCAAAGTAGATGTCCTAACCGACTTGCCAAAACTATAGTTCGTTAACAAGAAATTTGTGGAGTGGTTGAAAAATGAGTTTTAATGACTCCAACCTAAGTGTATGTAAACTTCCGACTTCAACTGTATGTACAGCATGTTAAAAGTAAAGCAACTATATACACAGCATGATACGCTGTACTATTTGAAAGCTATATTATATTAAAGCTGTAATATATGAAACCTGTACTATATGGAACCTGTACTATTTCAAAAGCAATACTATATGAAAGCTGTACTATATGAAAGCAATACACCAGTGATGTACTTGGCTGTCCGCACCACCCTCTGTAGCGCCATGTGATCGAGTGCGGTGCTATTGCCATACCAGGCTGTGATGCAGCCAGTCAATATGCTCTCAATGGTACAGCTGTAGAACTTTTTGAGGATTCAAGGGTCTTTTTCAACCTCGAGGTGGACCATTTTAAGTCTTTAGTGATTTGAACACTGAGGAACTTGAAGCTCTCAACCTGCCCCACTGCAGCCCCGTCGATATGGATGGGGGTGTGCTCGCCCCCCAGATTCCTGTAGTCCACAATCAGCTCATTGGTCTTACTGACGTTGAGGGAGAGGTTGTTGCTCTGGCACCACACTGCCAGGTCACTGACCTACTCCCTGTAGGCTAACTCACTGTCGCCGCTGATCAGACCTACCACCGTCGTGTTGTCAGCAAACTTGAGGATGGTTTTGGAGTCGTGCGTGGCCACGCAGTCATGGGTGAACAGGGAGTACAGGAGGGGACTAAGCACACACCTCTGTGGGGCCCCCGTGTTGAGGGTCAGCGTGGCGGAGGTGATGTTGCCTACCCTCACCACCTGGAGTCGGTCCGTCAGCAAGTCCAAGATCCAGTTGCACAGGCAGGTGTTCAGACCCAGTCCTAAACTCGGTGACGAGCTTGGAGGGGACAATGGTGTTGAACGCTGAGCTGTAATCAATGAACAGCATTTTTCACATAGGTATTCCTCTTATCTAGGTGGGTGAGGGCAGTGTGGAGAACAATTGAGATTGCGTCATCTATGGATCTGTTGGGGCAGTATGCAAATTGGAGTGGGTCTAGGGTGTCTGGGATGGTGGAGTTAATGTGTGCCTTAACAAGCCTAAAAAAGCACTTCATGATTACCAAACTGAGTGCTACAGGTCGGTAGCCATTGTGGCATGAAGCCTTATAGTTCTTGGGGACAGGATGAATGGTGGTCATCTTAAAACATGTGGGGATTACAGACAGGGACAAGAAGAGGTTGACCATTACAGTGAATATGCCTGTCAGGTGTGAGAACACGCCCTGGAATACCGTCGGCTCTGCGGCCTTGTGGATGTTGACCTGATTTTAGTCCTTTCTCACGTCAGCCTCGGAAGGTGAGATCACCCAATCGTCTGGGTCGGTGACGGCCCTCACACCCGGCACAATGTTGTTGTTGTCAAAGCGTGTATAAAATGTATTGAGTTCGTCTGATAGAGAGGCATCATTGGGCAGATCATGTCTGGGTTTTCCTTTGTAATCCATAA